>NC_036867.1:35303398-35322802 GCF_002910315.2 Salvelinus sp. IW2-2015 | reverse complement strand
ATCATGACCTTGTCTAATTTACAAACTCTTGGAGATTCTGTCTGCCACGCTACTGATCGGTGGGGGTGTAGGTGATGCAAAACAGGCAAATGAGTTGGAACTTCAAGTCCAGACTCGTTTTTGGAGAGTTCAGCCTGTTCAGACTGCTGAACTGGCCCCCACATTACCACGTCTGAGAGAGGGAAGTAAGAGAGAGACCATAGGTCAGGCTGTACAAACACTACAGACCAGGACATGTGCTACCCTTACGTTCGTTAGCACGTTCTGGCCCCACAGGCTGTACGACGAGTTATCACCCGCCCACAGCTAGCTAGCTAACACACACATTCCCCTGATTCCCAGTGAGCCCTGGTTGCTTGCTGTGTGCACTCATTTCAGAAATCCAATCCCTTTCTAGGCTAATCCAACACTCAATACCAGCCCAAAGTGTTCATTGAAGATTTCAAACAGGCGCCCCTCGGTACACGAGCACGCGGAGTTGATTTGTGGCCTGTCCACACCCCGCACACTGTGGTCTTGAGGAAAAAAAGCATTATATTCTTGAAGCTAGTCTGTTCCATCACAGCATCAGACTTTCGTTCCACTCACAGCCATCAGACGTTGCTGTTCCACTCACAGCCATCAGCTACACTTGCAGTTCCACTCACAGCCATCAGACTTTGCTGTTCCACTCACAGCCATAGACTTTGCAGTCCCACAACAGATCTGCTGTTGTTATTAATACTCACAAGCCTGTAGTCCATATGTCTCCCATGTCCTGACAAGGAACACAACTTGTGGAGACTAAACTGATTCAAAGTCAAGAAGGAGAGCGTAAGTCAGTGTCTTGGAGTTAGGCCATTGATTAGCCAGCATATTATTGCAGGGGGCCATGACCTTATACACAACACATAGGCTTTAGTATGCAGGTTTAAGAGTTCTCCAGCATGCTACCGAGTATTCCAGAGTACAGTAGACAAGTGTTGAAGACAAATARAGACAGTGAGAAGCAGAGCGAGCCTGGATCTTTCATTACCTGAAAACTGYTTCTCTCATCTTCAGGCCAAACCTAAGTGGAAGCCTTTGATGGGGGTGGCCCAGTGGCCCCCGGGTCCCCCGGTCTCTGCCTGTCCACAGGACATCCTGTCTGACTGTAGGGAGGAGGGAGGGGTGGAGGAGGGCTAGACAGCTGAGGGTGATGTGACTCAGGCTCTCCTTAAAATCCAGTCCAGTCTGGTCAACTTCTAGTAAAGTCCATACGGCCACCTTCTTTCACCTCCATCTTCCGCTACTTGTCTATGTAACTCTGCTCCTGTCCTACTAACTTGTCAAACCTCAGCCCTCGAGAAGTTGAGAGGGCTCCTGTTAGTTGGTCTCCCGTTGTCCTCTGTCCTCTCTCTACAGTGTCTGGCCCCTGTGTGTGTAAATAGCCTACAGGGTGGGCTGTGTGGGCTCTAAGTCTTCTACTAATCCCTGAGTTTTAATGACGACCAATCTGGAAGCTAGCTCCCTGAGGGCTGACCCAAGTCAGGGGCCGACCATGTGACCTTCCTGCTGGGGTCTCCTCCCCTTTAATGCTCAGCTGGATAGGGGATGGGGGAGGGTGTGTGTGTGTGTTGGTGGGGTTCGAGTGTGTGAGTGACCAGTCCCTTAAGGAATGCAGACCTGCTGATCTGAGGACAGACATGAACACAAAGGAAACCACAAAACTGGGAACCGAGACTATGACGTCTTTTTGTGTACAAAACGGAGAAGAAAGCCAGACGACCCACTACTGAATGATTGTTTTGATCAGGTTCCTGCCCTTACATTCACCTCCCGAAAAGAAAGCACCGAGGCACATCAGGAAGCAAACACACATCCCCGCTGGGGCTAGTAAGAAGCTGTGCTTCCCTGGGGTTCGTCTGGCTTCCCTCTTAGGCATTCTCTGATGTGTGTGTTTTCTCTATTCCCTGATCAGAGAGAAGGAAGGAGGGAGACAGCGAGGTGCTACAGATATGACAAGGAGCTCATTAACATAACTCTCTCATATCATCACAGAACACCTTGGTCTTCCAAAACAGGAGATTGGAAAGCAACCTGGTCTCAGAGCATTTCGTAGTATTCTGTAGGTATATCTGGGACACTCCATTTAGTATGATATGTTATGTTTCATATGGTATGTATTAATTTGTGGATGTCCATGATATGTTACGAATTACTATTTGTATTTTATATTATGAATTTTCAAAACNGTGTGTGTGTGTTGGTGGGGTTCGAGTGTGTGAGTGACCAGTCCCTTAAGGAATGCAGACCTGCTGATCTGAGGACAGACATGAACACAAAGGAAACCACAAAACTGGGAACCGAGACTATGACGTCTTTTTGTGTACAAAACGGAGAAGAAAGCCAGACGACCCACTACTGAATGATTGTTTTGATCAGGTTCCTGCCCTTACATTCACCTCCCGAAAAGAAAGCACCGAGGCACATCAGGAAGCAAACACACATCCCCGCTGGGGCTAGTAAGAAGCTGTGCTTCCCTGGGGTTCGTCTGGCTTCCCTCTTAGGCATTCTCTGATGTGTGTGTTTTCTCTATTCCCTGATCAGAGAGAAGGAAGGAGGGAGACAGCGAGGTGCTACAGATATGACAAGGAGCTCATTAACATAACTCTCTCATATCATCACAGAACACCTTGGTCTTCCAAAACAGGAGATTGGAAAGCAACCTGGTCTCAGAGCATTTCGTAKTATTCTGTAGGTATATCTGGGACACTCCATTTAGTATGATATGTTATGTTTCATATGGTATGTATTAATTTGTGGATGTCCATGATATGTTACGAATTACTATTTGTATTTTATATTATGAATTTTCAAAACKTACAATATATTTCCCGAATTTGCAAAACAAATGATATATTACGTATTCTAACGTTAGCTAGGCTAGGGGTTAGGGTTAAGTTTAGGAGTTAGGTTTAGGGTTAAGGTTAGGGGAAGGGCTAGCTAACATGCTAAGTAGCTGTAAAGTAGCAAGTAGTTGAAAAGTTGGATATTAGATAAAATGCWAAAGTTGTCCGTGATGAGATATGCACTCTAAACGTTTGGTTTACTAGACATTCACATTATACGTCTGTCCATCCACCTCGACCAACCACCCTACTTTCGTTTTTGTCTTAACTAACCATACCAAACATAACATATCATACTAATTTGAGTATCCCGAATTCACATTTACTATGTTATGTCTAGTCTATGAGACCAGGCTGTGGAAAGGCAAAACTAAAACAGACTCTAATAACTTCACAAAAAATGGTGTCATATTATGTTAAGGARGTTCGACTGGAAAAATATGGTTCTGTTACATATAGACAGACATAACATATTATAAGCCCTTTAAGACAGGCCCATAAAGGCTCATAACATATTATAAAGCATTAWTCCTGCAGGCTATAAAWGTTTTACCAAAATATTGATATGTGTTTGTGGTATTTTATCTTAATCCTATTTGGAGTAGTCTTTTATAAGATGTTTCATGACTGAAAGTTAGAGGTTCTACTCTAACCTTATTTCAATGCACTATCATCATTCAAGGTGACTTCATTAAAGATACTCAAATTAATTGTTGCCATGGGCCAAAAAGATTCCAGTCAGTTTAAGGCTGTTTTCACATACAGCCCTCTTTAAAAGAACCGATCTCAGTTCTCTTTAAAGTGAACTCTGCGGTAAAAGAAATTGCAAAGAGAACTCAGTTCTCTTTCTATTCCCACTGCCCTTGCCTTTGAATGAGGACTCAACTATTTWGCCAATTCACTTCACCTATTCTGAGTCCTCTATGAATTAACATTGTTATGTTTAGAAAAGAACTCGTATTTTTTCCAACATTCACCTAATGCATTCTGGGTTTTTACAAATTGCTGGAGAAGCCATTCCATCCGAACATGTTATCAGACAGCTAGATATGCCTACTCACATTTTGGAAGCTAATAGACTGCATTTATTTAAAATATGAGTCATAATAATAATGATCAGAAGATAATATTAACATTAATATATTATTGATAACAGAATAAATAGCAGAATAATAACTGCAGATGAAATAATGCTGTAATTGAAAATTGTACACCCAATGCCCCTTTAAGAGCTAGCATTGATTCACCAAATATGTTGTTGCCTTCCTACACTATTCAAACCCCATAATTGAATAACAGTTTACAAGGCTCTCAGCCTTTATACAACATATTGCAAAAAAAATGCTCTGAACATTGTGTCAGTACAAAACTCCACACAAATGTTGTAATGTCTGTGCATCGCTAATCAATATCCAAAAACAGCACGTTTTTTTCTGCGAACCTACACATCATCATCTTTCCTCTTATGTCAGAGGAAACGGTGTTGCAGTAGTCTAGTGTGTGGTGTCAGAATAATGAGAAGCGAACCTGGGGAGCTTTGTGTTCACACTGCCCTAAAAAAGGGAACCAGCCAGTGGAATTCAAGAGAACCAAACTCAGACCACCTCTCGAGATGGTCTCAGTTCAGGTTTGCTTCAGGGGCACTTTTGAGGGGTCTGATTTCCTTTGGAGTGTTCAAACTGCACACATAAAATCGGAAAAAATTGTCTCAAAGGTGCCAAGTGTGAAAACACCCTAAGCGATTAGATGTCAACCTCCATAATTCCTGGATATTATCTATGAGTACACATTCATGGGATGAGGCTATTCTCTTCTGATGATAAATGAATGGTAGGCTATGTCTGCATCCCAAATTCCCTATATAGTTCACTACTTTCAAGCAGGGACCATAGGGCTCTAGTCAAAAGTAGTGCATTATGTAGGGAATAGGGTGCCATTTGGGATGTAGAATATGTGTTGCCTAGATKTATGCAGGACACATAGGTTCTATCCTTGACAACCAAAGAAACAGGTACAATGGAAGGTTATTTCACTGGAGAATCGGATTTTAGTGGGATTGCAAGTAATAATGCAGGTAACAATATAGTAATGAAATAATGCCCCTTTTGGATGGCACAATATGCTCAATCATCCTTAACTAAGCACTACACACAATGTGTGTGTGTGTCAATGACTTAAGAGTGCAGAGCTGGCATTATCAAGTGGGTCAAAGGTTCAGGCTGAAGACAGTGTGAGCAGTCTGCTGACTGACTGGTTTGCTGGCTGGTAAGCTCATAATTAAAGTGACCACACAGATGTCCCATCTGCCACTACGACCACCACCACACATTACTGGCTCTCATGTAAACATGATAATCCAATGAGAGGCCAGGTACACACATGCAGGGATACATGCAAATCACACACACACACAACACACACACACACCACACACACACACAACACACACACACACCACACACACACACACAACACACACACACACACACACACACACACACACACACACACACACACACACACACACACACACACACACACACACAAACACACACAACAAACACACACACAACGCACACACATGTACGCAATCATGCATATATGACACCTGTACGCAATAAACACACACGCACACACACACAAACACGCACCCACACCCACCGACGCAGTCAGACACTCCAACATACAAAAACAAAYATTATGTATTCAACAAGCCACTGAGTCTCTCTAAACCCGTTTATCTCCTCTATGTCCTGTCACTGCAGGGAAACCTCCTTTAATAGCTGAAAGGTACAGAAACAAGAGCAATACAATGACAAAGAAACCCATTTCTAGCAATGCCTGTTGAAATTACTGCCATCCACCACCACTGACAATGAGCAATACAGGGAGAATTACAACAGTTGAGCAATGCCAAGCACTTCATCTCCTATAGTGTTCAGTGTGGTGGGAAGGTCTCTTTTCGCTGAGCATTATAAGGACATAATGGAATCCCCGTCTACATTGTTCTTCCACAGTCTAGGGGCCGAGGAGGCATGCAGTCATCCACAGGAGTCACAGCCAATAAGAACAATCCGTCTGGAGAGAGGCAACCACCCGGCGACGGAAGCATCTGTCACAAAGGGACTAGAGCAGGACCCAATCACAGATAAGCCTAATATATTTCCCCCCTACACACACACATGCACACCCAGTCTAGCCTGCCTCGCTTATTCGGGCTCTGGGACATCGGGTGTCGTTATGCTAACGCTATCAGCTGATTCATTGGTCCACGCCAGCGATAGCCCAGAATATAAACAGATCTGAGATCAGCCTAGAGTCTGGATGATGTGACAGAACACATAATAAGGCTATGGCTGGTTGAGTCAGACACTGATTGGGGATCAGACTGATGGCAGACATAACTGAGGCAGTCAGGGAAGGGCGATATGAATAGGGACAAAGACTGGAGACAKGCACTTATGTAAACATGATACGATGTCTCCCCCGCTCACTGACTTTTATTAGATCTCTGTGTTGAATGATCTGTGCCCGATTCCTCAGGCATTATTCCATATGGGGGGGGAACAGCTAGCTACTATACAGACACAAAATAGCAAGTCTGAGCTGTGTTGTCTGTGCTGACTGCAAAATCTAATCCATACTGTACGCCCACATGGATAAAGTAATTCCGCAACAGAATGAATATGTTGATGGATACGCATATAGATATATGGTGACAGGATGCCAAGGCTGAACATGATACAGAGTTGTGGGGTATGGGTATGTTGAGCTCGTGGGCTGGAATGACAATGTCGCATGCTGATTGTTTAACAACTACTAGTCCATTAAGTTTGACACCATATAGAATTATTGGGTTCTAAGTTAATTCATGTTTAATTGATGTGCATTGCAGTGTGTTAGCCATCAAGGCTGTTGTGAATGCGGTTGAGTGAAGCGGGTGAGTTGCCACAATAGCCACTACACTGTAACATATCTGACATTCCTTGGAGGCATGGGTTCGAATCCCACTTCTGACATCACTGTTGCGATTTGGGGGACGCTTGAACTCCAGTCGCCTTGACCAAGGGCAGCGACAGTAACCACTGGCCCACAAACACCCTTTGGAGAGCAGTTTGCGGTCTTAAGAACATCAGATTTCTTACAATACTAATTTATTTGATTTTTAAAAATTTGACCTTTATTTAACTAGGCAAGTCAGTTAAGAACAAATTCTTATTTTCAATGATGTCCTAGGAACAGTGGGTTAACTGCCTTGTTCAGGGGCAGAACGACAGATTTTTACCTTGTGAGCTCGGGGATTTGATTTTGCAACCTTTCGGTTACTAGTCCAACGCTCTAACCACTAGGCTACCTGCAAAACTTAGAGAAGAAACACTAATACCATAGCTGGACTTGTACCATAGCTGGACTTGTACCATAGCTGGACTAACCCCATAGTTAAACACTACATGACAACAATGACCCACCACGTTTAGAGGTCATTCTGCGCAACGAACTCCAGACAACTAACTTCAGTTACAAAAGTCAGACTTTTTTAATATGACAGATTTTCTCACCCAATTTAAAATGGGAAGATAAGCGCTCATTATAAAAATTCACGGGTTATTCTCGTAAGGCAGTGCATTGAATGACTATCTCCTAATTATGACATCAGTTCCGAGCTGAGTGGTGCTGAGTAGTGAATTCTTTTACATACTGTCACACCTCAATGAGCCTGTAGTAAGAAGAAAATGACCATATAGTAAGGGGGAAATGGAGTCTCGAAGCAGTAGTCATTCTTCACGGTCAGAGAACTGACAAAGACTTCATCCTTCCTTCGTTTTAAATGTTGGAGAGATAAAAATGTGTCTTTCAATACAGTCAAGGTTGACTGATGATGTAATACACCAAGAGATAGGTCTATCTTCTCCGATGAAGTGGAGAAAGGTAAGARGAGAGATGGACTGCAATAAAGATTTCTCGGCACAAAAGATTTAAAACATGGATAGCTAATGAACCAAAGACAGTGTAATTTTTGGGGGTGTAAATTAAAATTGTCTCCTAGTTTGAAACCTGTGGCAAAGTCTGTTGCATTTAAAGTCTTTGGCATTACGTCACTGGGTACAGCAGTGCAATCTGATGGCAGCATGCACAGAATGTATCTGGGCCTATATAGGTTGTGTCTGACCGGTGTCATGCTACCGTGGTACAGTAAGCTGGTGGAGCCTACTGGTCTGTTGTCATGGCGCATGGGACGGCGGTGTGTGTGTGTGTGTGTGTGTGTGTGTGTGGTGTGTGTGTGTGTGTGTGTGTGTGTGTGTGTGTGTGTGTGTGTGTGTGTGTGTGTGTGTGTGTGTGTGTGTGTGTGTGTGTGTGTGTGTGTGTGTGTGTGTGTGTGTGTGGGGGGGTGGGACCAGACGTCTCCACAAGAATAGTAAACGGAAAAATCCCCACCAGGTCAATAGTTTTTAGGGGGTTTAGGGTTAAGGTTAGAGGTAGTGTTGGGGTAGTGTTGGGGTTAGAATTAGGTTTTGGGTTAGGATTAGGTACTAGGGTTTGGTTTAGGGTTATGGTTAGGTTTTTGGGTTAGGGTTAAGGTAAGGGTACAGGTTAGGGTTAAGGTTAGGTTTAGGGGTTAGGGAAAATAGGATTTTGAATGGGACTGAATTGTATGTCCCCACAAGGTTAGCTGCGCAAGACTGTGTGTGCGCGCGCGCGTGCGTGCATAGGGGCTGCGTGTTACCTGGAGAAGTGTTGCTGTAGCGAAACCATCTGCGCTCGGCCCAGCTCCGACTCGTCCGTCACCTCCCGAAGCCGCTTCTCACTGTCCAATCGCAGGTGTCGCTCTTCCTCTAGCACATGAATCAGCTTTTGTCGCTGTGGGGAGAAGGACAGAGTCAGGTTAGCTGCTGGTTTTAATAGGTGTTGTTGCCAGCCAACACAGGTAGAGACATAGAAAATCCACCAGAAACATAGACTAAAGTCTGAGTATCTACATGTCTTTTTCATAATATCCATTTCATAATATCTATGTCATAATATCTATGTCATAATATCTATTTCAGCAGTGCATTTGTAATTCTACAGTTCAGGAGAACCATACCATGTAACTAAAGCTCTAACTAGAGCTCCTAAAGCCATCCCAGTTGCCATGGCACAAAATGGATACCCAGTGTAATGCAGCACCCTGCGCTGTAATAAAACAAAGATGTTGATTCAAAAGCACAAGTGTAAGGCAACCAGCAATCCTATTGCAGCTGTGGTAATAAGTCAAATCTTGAACCCTGCTGACCTAACCCTGATACACAATCCATGTCTCAATTGTACCAAGGCTTAAAAATCCTCCTTTAACCTTTCTCCTCCCCTTCACCTACACCTACTGAAGTGGATTTAACAAGTGACATCAATAAGGGATCATAGCTTTCAACTGGATTATCTTGGGCAGTCTATGTCATGGAAAGAGCAGGTGTCCTTACTGTTTTGTACACTCACTTAAACCCTGCTGTCAGAATCACAGTGGAAAAAAACTGCACTAACGCTGGATTTGTCTTTACTAAACGTGGTTTTGAAAGACTCCCCTGCAGGCTCACTGCTGAAAGATGATCAACTTTTGCTATAGAGTCTCTAAAAGCAGAAAAGCTTCTGAACATCCATTTTTTTTATTTTTTATATATGATCCTAATTGGAACATACACTATGTCCTGAAGCCTCAGAAGTTACTCCAAAGAAAAAACTGTCCTCGGTTCTGATTCTACACTTCAAAGGCTGTGCGGCCTGCCTGCCTTCCTGTCTGACCGTCTCAGGGAAGAAGTTTCAAGTCAAAGATAATGTTGGGGTTCTGTGGTAAAGTTTTGTGGGGCCAAACACTGCCTGCTGTACTTCTAAACTTAAACTGAGTTCGGGCTTTTCACTTGAAGATACTGTAAAACTGAAAACATGATAATGGAGAAAATTAGTGCACCAACTTCCCTATAATCTGTCTTCATATGGCGAAATGAGTTACAGTAAGTGACAGATGTAACTATTGATCACTGCATGCTGGGTAAGCCTCTTAGCCGCACAGTAGGTTTAACCACTCAACCACCTCCCTCTGTCTAGGGTGTAATACGCTTATTGCGAATCCCACGAATCCCACAGATCAGGTTGTTTACTTCTGGTAAAAAAAAAAAAAAGAGTGGCCTTGACACTGTGTTGAACACAATAACGGTACAAAGTGAAAGGAACACTGCCACTACCTCGCTCTCCAACTAACGTGCATGAATTGAGGAGCAAACTGAAGTGAAGAGGAAATAGGACGTATCCTTCTCATGTCCGCCAAGAGTGGCTGAATTTCCTCTTCACTTGAACACTATAACATACAGTACAATATTAGGGGCTGTGATCATAGCAAAGGAAAATCGTGTCTCGAATAATGCAGATACTGATAACCGTTCTTTATAGTATGTTTCATGGACATTACATGATATATCTCATTCATAGTGAAGGCTATAGGGGATGCCTCGAAAGGAAGGAAAGAAAAGGGGATACCTAGTCAGTTGCACAGCTGAATGCATTCAACCAAAATGTGTCTTCCGCATTTAACCCAACCCCTCTGACTCAGAGAGGTGTGGGGGCTGCCTTAAAATCGACATCATCGGCGCCCGGAGCGTTTGTTGTTGGGGGTTAACTGCCTTGCTCAAGGGCAGAATGGTAGATTCTTTTCACCTTGTTGGCTCAGGGATTCTAACCAGCAACTTTTCGGTTACTGGTCCAAACGCTACTCTACCTGCCTCCTACACAGCAAATAGCCACCAAGGCCATGGGTAGCTGACTATGGCTGTCCTACAACAGAGGCTGTAATGCACATTTCATCACGTGTGTGATTCACATTGAACATTGTAGTGGATGCTTCAACATAGACTACAAGGCCATGGGAAGTTGACTATATATATATGGATGTCTTAATAATGTATTATATGGACGTCTCACTATATGGACGTCTCACTATATGGACGTCTCACTATATGGACGTCTCACTATGTGGACATCTCAAAATATATGGACGTCTCACTATGTGGACGTCTCAATATATATGGACGTCTCACTATATGGACGTCTCACTATGTGGACATCTCAAAATATATGGACGTCTCACTATGTGGACGTCTCAATATATGTGGACGTCTCAATATGTGGACGTCTCAATATATGGACGTCTCAATATGTGGACGTCTCAATATATATGGATGTCTCACTATATATGGACGTCTCACTATACGGACGTCTCACTATGCGGACGTCTCAATATATATGGACATCTCACTATACGGACGTCTCACTATGCGGACGTCTCACTATGCGGACGTCTCACTATGCGGACGTCTCACTATGGGGACGTCTCACTATACGGACGTCTCACTATGCGGACGTCTCACTATGCGGACGTCTCACTATGCGGACGTCTCACTATGCGGACGTCTCACTATGCGGACGTCTCACTATGTGGACGTCTCACTATGCGGACGTCTCACTATGCGGACGTCTCACTATGCGGACATCTCACTATGCGGACGTATCACTATACGGACGTCTCACTATACGGACGTCTCACTATGGGGACGTCTCACTATACGGACGTCTCACTATACGGACGTCTCACTATGCGGACGTCTCACTATGGGGGCGTCTCACTATGGGGGCGTCTCACTATACGGACGTCTCACTATACGGACGTCTCACTATGGGAACGTCTCACTATACGGACGTCTCACTATACGGACGTCTCACTATGCGGACGTCTCACTATGCGGACGTCTCACTATACGGACGTCTTGTGAAAGCACATGACTCCCATCTCCTGACTTCTGTTCTCTGTACTGTCGTCCTGAACAAGGTCCGTTAGAGACTGCATCTGAATAGAAAGACTAAAAGGTGCTTAATAATAAATACATTGGTAGGCCATTAAATATAAAGTGCTGAGTCACTGTAATTGAGTGAACAACCTTGTCCAATGTCAACTAGTTCAACACTCCATGAGGAATAAAGCCTTAGAGCAAACAAAGTATGGCCTTTCCTTCACCTCTGTTAAAAAATGTACAGGTATAAAATATTGACCTTTCGTGGCTATCACACATAAAACATGAKTTCATTTGAAAAAGTAACAATGAACAAAGTTCTTTAGTCATCGTTATTATGTTATTTCTGAAATATGCAACACTACCAAGATCTTGCTCATTAGGTTGTCCATTGCATGGTAACCAAGATGGACAATTTCACAAGACAAGTACTGCAGTGCCATCTAGTGGCTATTGAACAACACAATTGCTCAAGCAGCATACAGGAGAGGAACTAACCAAGGAGCTGACTGTAGCACAAACCAGGGCCCTTACCGCATGAATGACACATTTCAAACCTCCATATATACTACGGAGGCCTTAATATAACAACTCTGTATTACTCTCAAATCAAACTACCTATATAACTGTACATCAAATCAACCCCTATACCCTACCTCTAGACACTACTAATGGTTAGTGTGAATATCAAACCAACCCCTATACCCTACCCCTAGACACTACTAATGGTTAGGGTGAATATCAAATAAACCCCTATACCCTACCCCTAGACACTACTAATGGTTAGTGTGAATATCAAATCAACCCCTATACCCTACCCCTAGACACTACTAATGGTTAGTGTGAATACCAAATCTACCCCTATAACCTACACATAGTCACTATTACCCTACTCCTTGACACTACATTTGAAACCCTACTTCTTCAAAGAGTATCTTAAATAATCCCACAGCACCCCTCCTCGTACCACTTCCTCCCCCCAAAGGTGCCTAACACTCGCACTTCACCCCACCCCCCTCCACTAGCACTGACTTTGCTAATAGCTGCTTTATTGAGTAAAAATGTACTTACTWTGACTGAGATATATGGTTGTCTTAAGATGAATGTAAGTTGCTCTGGATAAGAGTGCCTTCTAAACGACTACAATGAACAAAACGTMATCTCTAAAAGAGAAAGACAGAGTAACACTGAATGGAAAAAGTGTCCCACGCTACTGCAACACCACAACCAGGGCCATTTCCAGACAAAGMAATATATAATAAATTAAATACAAAACAATGACAAAAACGTTTTTTCCCAAGAGGGGGGAAACCTCTTGGCTCCTTCAGTTGTGAGCCCAGTGTGTTAGAGTTGAAGCCACCCAATAAATAACCATGTTTCACTCTAACTCTGTGACTTGGCCCAAGTTCTTCCCAACAACGGTTTTAATTCGCTGAAGCAGTTGAGCAGACCACATTAAACCCTATTCACAACTGAAACCGCCCCCAGTTCTTCAACACGACCGTAAACCCAGGGCTATTATGTGGCGCACCAGGGAGCCTCTCCATCACACGTAATGGCTGCCGTAAATAACACGCCGCGACAGGAACATAAACCCACAGTCGCAGGGCTGGTGCCAAGTTAGAGCTGGACCTAGCTGCAACCTGGGACCAAACCCAAACGAGATCCAATACCACGACTAGTTAGACCGGAGTTGAACAACTGAACATGAGTTGAAGTAATCGCTTTTGAAAGTTTAGTGACCTTTTTTGGAAACTAGACCTTTGCTCTTACAAAAGGGATGGGATTTCTATCATAAAATGAGCCAACTCTAACATAAACAGGTTTAAACACAGGCACAGTTCAAAAAACAAAAAMATCTCAAATCAGAAAATGAAAGGTCAATTGTACTGGACTTATTGCAACTTCAATTACTTTACATCAAAAATGTGTCGACCGATTGTTCAAACACCCACAYTAATTGCCTAAARATGTTTACTGTATGTGAATATCACCTCCATATACAAAGGTCAAATTTGCCTCAAACATAATTGCAAATGACACTGTTCAGTGATTTGGCCTGCGTYCCTACAATTGTCCATTGCCCCTGCCTTTTGTTAACCACATCTACTTAAAAACACCCCAGGCACAACAACCATGCAATAAAAAAAAATCTGTTTCAACCCCAAATGGCACCCTATTCCCTACATACTACTCGATAATCTCCCTAAGGGCCGTGGTCAAAAGTAGTGCACTACATAGGGAATAGGGTGCCATTTGGAACGCATGACCTACGTCTCCATACTAAGCCTTGCCAAGAGCTTCAATAACAACACACTTATAACAGCMTACCTTATATTAAAAGCAGTCTTCTGCTTTTGCTCAATGTATAATTTCTGCCATTTAACAAGGCCCAGAACCGTTAAATCCAACTTTAAGATATCTGTACGTTGCCAGAAAATCCTAGCGAGACGTTACAGTATTTCACAGCTGAAGTATTTGCTGTCCACACACTTTATATGCGTTTGGCAATTGGCCTTGCCCAGTGATAGCAAGCCTGATAATTGAAAGCATATTCTAACGTGCTAAAACCAACCACTAACATTTAGCTGCAGCTAGACTACATTCAGTCTTTTCAAAAGGAGGATCAACTCGATGTGAGAAAAACTGTTCAGGCAATCAGTAGAAAAMCTAGCATAAGCATTCTTTCTAAAGCAACATTTACTTTGATGTCTCGAGTGACTAAAAAAGGATATACCTCTGATTATGATTAGCTTGCACGGTAGTAGACTGTCTTCACTGATGTTCTTCCCTCTCTGTCCTGTAGATGGCGATCTCTTCCTAAGAAAACTGTCACGGCCCATATTCACAAAGTGTCTCGGAGTAGGAGTGCTGGTCTAGGATCAAGTCCTACTTGTCCATATAATCTTATTAATTGTGATCTAAAAGGAAAAACTGATCCTAGAACATTTATAATACTGTACCGGGTACTTTTGTCACATTTAATGTCTCCTCCTTTACTCTTATCAGTCATATAATCTGCCAGATGAGATGGTTCATGATTCTGCTGACTCATCAAGGTTTAGCGAGTGGCTCTGCCTAGGGATTGTAGCTGGGTATTCAGGATTAACATTGAACTCGATGGGATTATCATGCTATTACCTGGGAAGGTCACGGTGGGGAAATACGCAAGGCTAGTGATTTCATCCAAATATTACTACAGCATTGTTCAGTGAAAAGTGAAACATTGGACTGCCTAGTCAGTTGCACAACTGAATGCATTCCACCGAAATGTGTCTTCCGCATTTAACCCAACCCCTGTGAAACAAGGCACGGATATGGAGCTGGGTGTATGCATAAGATCCATCATTAGCAAAATATATACATATGGTATAAACATAGAATCATTACTTCAAATCATGTCTCTGTCATAATATTCAGCATATGTAACTGGGCTTGATTGCTCCATGCTATAGTAACCCAGTTGCACTAGACACAGTCCTAGCATGGCTGTGTAAATCTACAGCATTGTGTTGTCATTTATTCATAAGGGACAGAAAGGGTTCTCAGTAGTGAATTACTAGACCTTCCGTAACCCCCTGATACCCCTCCATGATCCGGAGGAGATTTTAAATTAATTAGAGACGACTGCGTCTCTCAAGGCCACATTGTGAGCCTGTCTCTTATACACATCTAGATGTGTATAAGAGACAGCCACTCAACTGAAATGTGTCTTCCGCATTTAACCCAACCCCTGTGAAACAAGGCACGGATATGGAGCTGGGTGTATGCATAAGATCCATCATTAGCAAAATATATACATATGGTATAAACATAGAATCATTACTTCAAATCATGTCTCTGTCATAATATTCAGCATATGTAACTGGGCTTGATTGCTCCATGCTATAGTAACCCAGTTGCACTAGACACAGTCCTAGCATGGCTGTGTAAATCTACAGCATTGTGTTGTCATTTATTCATAAGGGACAGAAAGGGTTCTCAGTAGTGAATTACTAGACCTTCCGTAACCCCCTGATACCCCTCCATGATCCGGAGGAGATTTTAAATTAATTAGAGACGACTGCGTCTCTCAAGGCCACATTGTGCACCAGCTGCAGTCTGTGCAATGCCACATTGTGCACAAGCTGCAGTCTGTGCAATGTTATCAGTGAATAAGTGTGTATGTGTGTGTGTGTGTGGGGGGAGGGCTGATGGATGGCTGATGGGGTGAGGAGAGAGGGTGTGTGTGTCCATCTCTCACTCAATAATCTCTTCATTACACAGTGCACCTCAGTATGATGCTGGCAGGCTCTCTCTGAATCAAAGGTCTGGAGGATATCTCCTTGGCCCAGTACTGCAACACAAACATCAGGGATACAAAGCACCATGCAGGTTCCTCCTCCTTCATCAATAATACATGCAGTTTACTGTCTGCCTGTCTGCCTGCCAGGCTGGCAGTATATTGACCAGCCTGGATTCTGCTAGAAGAAGTGTAAGAAGGGGATTTGTCTGACTGGCAAACTGTAGGCTTAACAATGTGTGTTCACTACAATGCAGAATACAGGTACTTACCTTCTATTATGACAACAACAACAACATGCTTTAAAAAGTAGCATGTCATGTAGCATTTGTTCCTGAAGTGCCTTTACTCTTTTAGCCCAATTGCATTGAAATAATAGATTTTCTAAATAACAATTTCATTTCTGGCAGGTTCTTAGCAGTAGCTCTGCTCTTGGTAYGTTGAGCAGATAACAATTACCATAATATCCATATTTAAATTGCAGTATAAAATATGATTATATTCTTGAACACGGCCATTTGCTAAAAGAATACTTATCTTTGAAATACAGAGGATGGTGTAAACCGAACCTCATGCTATTCCCTAGAAATCACTGCCCTACAGATCCCTGGGGAGTCCATAAATTCAATTATCATGCAGGGCCAACCATTACATTAGAGCCTGGCTATTGCKCTCATGCAGGCAGCAACTGCAGATGTACAGCATACACACACCCCGGGATATGGTAAACCGTATGAGTGGCCCATTTATCATTGCCAAGGGACCCACACCCCCTGTCCATCCACACACAGAAAGAGAAAGAGAGAGGGAGAAAGACGGACACAAAGAGAGAGAGGCACACACACACACAAACACACAGAAACGTAAACACATACAAACACATAAACTCAGCAAAAAAAGAAATGTCCCTTTTTCAGGACCGTGTCTTGCAAAGATAATTTGTAAAAATCAAAATAACGTCACAGATCTTCATTGTAAAGGGTTTAAACACTGTTTCCCATGCTTGTTCAATGAACCATAAACAATTAATGAACAAGCACCAGTGGAACGGTCGTTAAACACTAACAGCTTACAGACGGTAGGCAATTAAGGTCACGGTTATGAAAACGTAGGACACTAAAGAGGCCTTTCTACTGACTCTGAAATACACCAAAAGAAAGATGCCCAGGGTCCCTGCTCATCTGCATGAACGTGCCTTAGGCATGCTGCAAGGAGGCATGAAGACTGCAGATGTGACCAGGGCAATAAATTGCAATGTTCGTACTGTGAGATGCCTAAGACAGCGCTACAGGGAGACAGGATGGACAGCTGATTGTCCTCGCAGAGGCAGACCACGTGTAACAACACCTGCACAGGATTGGTACATCCGAACATCACACCTTGCGGACAGGTACAGGATGGCAACAACAACTCCCGAGTTACACCAGGAACGCATAATCCCTCCATCAGTACTGACTGTCTGCAATAGGCTGAGAGAGGCTGGACTGAGGGCTTGTAGGCCTGTTGTAAGGCAGGTCCTCACCAGACATCACCGGCAACAACGTCGCCTATGGGCATAAACCCACCATCGCTGGACCAGACAGGACTGGCAAAAGTACTCTACACTGACAAATCGCAGTTTTGTCTCACCAGGGGTGATGGTCGGATTCACGTTTATCGTCGAAGGACAATGGCCACCAGCCATACTGCTCGTTTTGTGCGTGAGTTCTCGGCATGTGTTCTGCCATGGCCAGCGAGGAGCCCGGACTCTCAATCCCATTGAGCACGTCTGGGACCTGTTGGATCGGAGGTGAGGGCTAGGGCCATTCCCCCCAGAAATGACCGGGAACTTGCAGGTGCTTGTGGAAGAGTGGGGTAACATCTCACAGCAAGAACTGCAATCTAGGTGCAGTCCATGAGGAGGAGGATGCACTGCAGTACTTAATGCAGCTGGTGGCCACACCAGATACTGACTGTTACTTTTGATTTTGACCCCCCCCCCCCCCTTTGTTCAGGGACCATTATTCCATTTCTGTTAGTCACATGTCTGTGGAACTTGTTCGATTTATGTCTCAGTTGTTGAATCTCATGTTCATACAAATATTTACACGTTTGCTGAAAATAAATGCAGTTGCCAGTGAGAGGATGCTTCTTTTTTTGCTGAGTTTACACACACAAACGTAAGCACGCACACACGCACGCACACACACACACACACACCACACACACACACACACAACACACACACACACACACACACACACACACACACACACACACACACACACACACACACACACACCACACACACACCAACACACACACACACACCACACACACACACACACACACACCGCCCAACCCCCCCACCCCACATGTTTCCCATTCAGAGACTGCTGGCTCTATAGGCCTGCCTGTCTCCGCTCGTCACCCATCTCAATGTGTGAAACCACTATGGGAGAGAGGGATCCCAGTGATGGTCCCCATAGTGGTTTTGCACATTGAGATGGGTGACGAGCGGTGACAGCCATCACTGGGATCCCTCTCTCCCTGCACATGGCTGATAAGCCCCAATCTGTAGAGACAGCACCTGAGTCCCCAGCGGTCCCCTCGGTCCCCAGTCCCTCACCAGTGTCAAAGATCCTCCAAACAGCTGTCAAAGGTATCTCCATGCTGTCTCCACACAGACCTCAGTCCACCACACAGATGTCAACCATAGAAATACAAGGAAAATACTATAGAATRAAAATATACTATTATACCAGCACCATTCTAGAATAGAAGTAATGCTATTTCTAGGACTTCAACTCACTAGGCAATCCCGTTCTTTCTTTTCCCYCATTCTAGCTTATAGCTAGACTGCATAGGCACGCTTTTTAGGTTTATTATCCATTTRGCCTACTGCTCTGTATGTTTGTCCTGATCTCTTTTAAAGACWCAGATCTGTAACAGTACCTTGCATTTTCCCCATGAATTACCACTGGTGCATTTGTATCCTTTGGAGTAAATGGGACTGTTGAATTTCCTAGAATGCGATGCTGATGAGAAAATGTTTCAATCCATTTCGCTAGAGTTTCATTCAAGCGTGAGCGAATCGCATGCAGTAATCAAGGAAGGAGAAATAAAGTGGTGTGTGTGTGTGTGTCGAGTTGCACGTGCGTGAATGTGTGTGTCGAAGAAAGCTGTACGCATCTACACTTTATTATGGGTCTATTAAGCTGTGATACCATGGTGTGCCTCAGTTGGCAAAGAAAATAAAGCGTGTTTCACACAAAGTGCAGCGTTTATTTTCCCACGTTGTTTAGACAGCCGTTTCCAGTGGTCATAATCTCAGCCAGCGTTTTAAAATGGCCCTTTCATGTACAGCCAGCTCGGCCAAAGCAGCAGCATCTAGCGACCTCAGAAGTCTCTCTCTCTCTCTCTCTCTCTCTCTCTCTCTCTCTCTCTCTCTCTCTCT
>NC_036867.1:35292672-35294678 GCF_002910315.2 Salvelinus sp. IW2-2015 | reverse complement strand
CCCAATTTAAAACACTAGCTAAAGTTAAGGCTTGTTACTCAGTTGTATTACGACACAAAGGGAACCAGGAAGTATACAATTACATGCAAAATCATAAAGACTTCATAATGCATTCTTTCCCTACACAATACAATCAATACACTGTAACCTAACGTGTCCCAGAGGAGGTMGTCAGTCTCTCTCTCGGTCTCTCTCTCTCTCTCTTGCACGCTGAAGGCAGAGAAGAGAGCATAACTAGTTAAGGAGGAGGCATCAGACCCTGGAGGGTCAGAGACGCACACTTCAAAGTCTACAGCATTTAATCTGTCGTCCTCTGGAGGCAGTGTGTGTGCGCGTGTGTCTGCCGGTATCTGTATATCATTACGTGTCTGTGTGTGAGAGGAGGTTACTCTTAGGAGCAGAGTGCCTCTAGTTCACCCTGCCATCMCATTAACAATTATCTCCCTGATGCAGCCCTCTCTTTCGATTTCTATTACAGACCCTAAAGAGCATGCCTGAGCTCCCAGARGAGAGGAGCATCTCCCAGGCATGTGTGTGTGAGAGGGAGTACTCCAGGAGGGATAATCCCAATTTCAAATGGAGCTCAGAGACACACACCCCACATTCTTCTTTTACCACTCCCTTCCCCTCCTCCTGTCTGGCACAGATAAATCATCCCTCTTTCACCCCCCTTCYTCACACACACACCCGGAGTTGTAATTAGCATGGCATCCACTCTCATGACTCGAAGAAGCAGTACTCAGAGAAAGCCACACACAGCCAGGCAGTAGATATCTCCCTCCTAGYTCTTCACTAAGGTCAGAGGCTGATCAGTCTCTTAGTCCGACTGACTACAGTACGAGGTGCTGACACGCAGTTTCCCAATGAGATAAGAGCTGTGTGTGAACGTCCTTCTCTTGTGCTGCGACTGTATGGAATTGGCTACAGTGAGCCTCAACGTGACTCTGATTGCATGGTCACACACGACCTTGTCGACGGCTACAGCATACCTCAGGAACCGCAATGCGGAAGTAAATACACYGGGTAGGTCGTTCTCCACATTCACAAACTAACATCCAAGTATTTYCCAAAGACTCCATGGTAAAACGTCACTGCCTCAGTGGGGTGCTTCCAGGAAACATTTCTCTTACAATCTATATCTATACGTCATTTAGCAGATGCTTTTATCCAGAGCAACTTAGTAAGTGCATACATTTTCAGTGCATACCGAGTCTACAACCCTGGCATTGCAAGCACCATGCTCTACCAACTGAGCCATACAGGACCATCTATACAAAGAAGGCTATGTACAGTATGCGGTCATTGTCATGATGCGTATGCTAGCSACTCTATTCAGTATGTAAGTGTGTTGTTACGAGCCCAGGCTGTTAACTCGGTATTCTCAGGAGGACTTCTAGAACGCTCGAGACCACTACTACTAAAGCATTGTAGATATGGCTATCCTAGAGTATGTAAATCTCAAGTCTGCTTTAGGCTTGCTGCCGTAGCGCTCTTTTATGAAGCTATTTGGGGCTGTAATGAATTTACCGGGGTTCTAAAGTTGTAAACAGCTGAGTCCAAGGCCGTGGTCAGCTGGTATCTGCTCTGTCACACTGTCGGTCCCCTCTCTCCGAGCCCTACCTCACGCCCTCCGCGTCCGCACGTCTGGCTCGCTGGTCTGCTTTCCCCTTGTTATACAACCACTGTGTGTGTATGTGTGTGTGTGTGTGTGTGTGTGCGCTTATGCGTTACATTTGACGTTATCCCTGAAATCTGCTGCACTAATGTCCCATAATATGGGTTGATAATACCATGGCGATGGGAGCAAGACCTAGAATTGCCACCCAGAAAAGGGTTGCAAGACCCAACGTAAATATATATGGTTTTTGGTTGAGGCAAGTTATCAGTTCAGTGACCTTGGTCGATGACCGAGCAGGACTGGCATGCCTACAACTGTTGGCTGTGGGTTTAAGGCTGATAATGTGTGTGTGTGTGTGTGTGTGTGTGTGTGTGTGTGTGTGTGTGTG
>NC_036867.1:35283073-35290497 GCF_002910315.2 Salvelinus sp. IW2-2015 | reverse complement strand
ATTTCCCTGGTAATCTACACCTGTTGTTTATTAAGCAAGTCTTTGTCATGTCTGCGAGCAAGACATGTAAGGGGTTAAGTTTCAGGCCACTTATTCACAGACATGTTACAGGGGGCAGGAAACTTGAGCTAACTGCGCCCGTTGAGAAAACCACTGCCAAAAATAGAGCCATTTGACATTCTGTGTTAAACATAATTACAGTAATTGGTACATTTTTAACAGGCAGTCAAAACAATATTTCAACATGGCAATATTTGACTCCAATTTCAGCCCTGAGAATGTGGAGGGGTGGTATTTGAATAGGATCATGTAAGTAAGGGCTGGAGGAAAAAAACGGCCTGGGTAATAGACGACCCATTTTGCATATTTGATCCTGGCATCTGCATTTCAACTACATCCAAGTTAGCCCATTCTGCTGATCTGTTTATCTGGGAGCGGCTAGGCTCGCCTGTCCATGACCAGCTGTGTAAACCTACCTCTCAAAAGAGAAACAGAACGAGAGTCAGTCCTAAAWGCTACAATGACAAACATTCCAGATATCAGAACTCATCCTCCTTGAATTGTGATAGGTGGTTAGAAATATAAGGCTCTGTTCCCATATGCCACAYTGGCATACAGTACCACTTACTAGAATGTATGGGGCGTGTGTTCTAATTAAATGGTATGGTAGTATGGAATTGRAACATGGCCAAGATGTGTTCCAATGCTCTGATCCCATGTTTGATCGAACAGGAAGCGGAAAGCAAGCACGCTGTATGCTCAAACAGCTAGCTGTCCACAGTTGACCATGTCTTTGCGAATGTTTTCATCTCGATACTTAATTGAAACCCCAGCTGCATCCAAACCCTCCTCTTATTTTTCACCCCTTTTCCATCCCTGCCGTTTTTCCCCCCCGCTCTTTGATACACGTTCGGGCGGCTTCGGAGCGAGTGGATTCCAACGCAGCGCACGGCCCAGACAGATCGCGGGTTTGGGCCACCTCGCTGGGCCTCCCAAGCAGGTTCCCAGTTGCTCCTGGATTCACCTGGCACTGCCCGTGCTAACCAGTGGCGCAGTCCAATAACCCCACAGTCTGGCCCCACAAATATATCCACCAACGCAGCAGTGGGCCAGTGCGAGAGCCCAGGAACGCAGGCTTGGCTAGCTCCCACCGCTTCAGTGAAGCAGGCCCCAACCACCTTAACACCCCCCCCCCCCCCCCCCCCCCCCCCCCCCCCCCCCCCCCCCGCCCCCCCCACCCCCCCCCCACCCCCGCGGACGCCCCACTGCTTCCCACGCCTCGCACAAGCTGCTGCAGCGAAGGGCAATGGGCCAAGGACCAGGGAGGGCCAAGCTCTGCCCCCAGGCTGACACCACGGGCAGGGCAGGGGCAAGGGAGGGCSCCCCAACCATCYCATATCCCACATGCCATCTCATCGCTCGCCCTATAGGTACTTTTGGCAATATGTACTGACAGTATGAACGTTAAGCCAAAAAACGACATTTGATTGGTTACTGCAGAGTATTGGACCAGAACTATACTGAAACCTTATTAATCAGGCTCCATATGTTTCTGAACTAGTTCTGTCACATCTAGTTCTGATCCAGGATCAGCTGTCAGTTGTCCACCCATCCACATGATACTTATTGGTCTTTTCCTCATTGGGATGTTGTTATTCAGGCACAATCACAGCAACATCACCTTCCTTTAGGTTTCGTATGACAGCCTAGAATGATCCAAGGCGAGGCGAGGAAAGGTGTGTGTACGAACACAGATCAAATCAGCCCTGTTTCCCCAGACATTCTCCCACATTCTCCAGGCTAACCAATCTTCACCATCTCTAGATTGTTTTCGTCGTCACGTGACAGACAACGAGCGCGGCTGCTTTGGCGTCGGAGCATCCCAGCGTGCAAAGACATGATCTGGCGAGGRGCGGGAGGATCAATCATTCTCCGGGAGATGTTATTTGCCAACCTGAGCTGACACGTTTGCCCCAAGACACGCTTTGAAATGCATTGTGGGAGGCAGCTCGTTGTGTTGCGTTTTTTTTCTTTTATCCTCATTGTTCCATTGTCAACCATTGTCCCTTGTGTGAGGTTGTGTGGTTTAAGTCTATTTAGTCAAGTGTAAGTYTGTCTGATGAGGACAGATGGGAATATACAAAGAAAATAGTTATCCTTATTCATAATACTTAGGGTTACTCTGTAGTCCAAACTACACATTCATACACTGGCAAGCCAAACCTACCTCTCTGTCCTATCAAAACCATTGCCGCAACGCTACTGCGTACGTAACAATGACAAAATGACATACTGCCTTCAGGTAGCCTAGCGTTTAGAGCACTGGGCCAGTAACCGAAAGGTCGCTGGTTCAAACGCCCGAGCAGACAAGGTGAAAAATCTGTCGATGTGCCCTTGAGCAAGGCACTTAACCCTCATTTGCTCCAGGGGTGAAGTACTACTATGGCTGACCCTGTAAAACAACATATTTCACTGCAGCTATCCGGTGTATGTGACAATAGAACATCGTCCATGGTTGTACACTACAAATAGTCATGCCGGGGAAGAATTTGGCTAAAACAGGAAATCGACCTCACCATCCACTACATAATAATGAAAACTCATCTCCAGCAATGCCAGCTCTCACAGACTATACTCTAAACACACCACTCTGGGAAAAGGATGCCTGAATAAAATAGCCCTCCGTTAGTGTTAATACAAGGCTTACATAAGCAAACGGAACATCTAAACTATGACGTTATCTCGATCTGAGWAAACCGCAAATGTACACAGAGGGAAGTGGATGGGAAGCATAAATGTTTGGATGATGATGAGTCCCCATGCATTTATGTATTAGCGCTGGCTAGTTCCACGCTGGAGTTTTAACTTGAGCAGGTGAACAAATCTGGTGTTGTGTGTGTGTGTGTGTGTGTATGTGTGTGTGTGTGTGTGTGTGTGGCTGCTGTGTGTGTGAACCGTGTGTGTGTGTGTGTGTGTGTGTGTGTGTTGTGTGTGTGTTGTGAGAGACGCTTGCCGGTTGCCTGCTCTTTGTTCCTTTCCATTGGAGTGTCAATAGCAATGAGTTTGTTCGCGCCTATTAAGTGTATGTGCATCCATTAGAAAGCAATCATGGCTAATGCCCCGTGTGTGTGTGTGTATGCAGGTGCATCCTACGGCACATGTATGTTAGTGCATTACAGCCATGTCACTAGAAAAGTTCCCCTATAGCACTGAGAGACAAGAGAGAGGCTCTACATTACACCCACATTCTGGGGGTCTGACTCTGGTACCCTGTCCAGACCTGGGCTACACGGAGAACATGCGGGAGGTTGCGAGCCATATGTTATGCACCTTCACACCACCCAGAAATGAGGCAGGTCAGATGCCATGAGTGTTCACCCACCCATGCATCAATAATGGAGACATGAACATTGATAGGTTTCTTGGAAACACACAAAGAACACCTCAATCTATCTACTCGGGAAGCTCTACGTTTTGTGATAAGAATGTCCATCTTTTTAGACATTTTAACACTTTATAAATTATGGAAAACCTTGATAAGAACAGGCCAGTGAACGAACCATGAACTTTTCAGAGCGAGAGAGACAGGTTTTGACAAAATACAGTAGGAAAATGTTCAAATGGGATGATGCTTCACATATTTATTGCCTTGCCTAATGCCTTATCTTCTGAAAATACAACACATATGTTCACACACTCATGTTCCACACTCGAAGAAAACACCCAAGGCTCTTAGCTCATATTACCCGTTCAACGAAGTCAGTTAACAGTCACACAAACCACTATCCTCTGTCCAATGACAGCTATTTGCAAATTTAGCTCTGGAAGCTTTGGGTCTGAAGGGTTTAGAATGTTCCTTAGCGAGCAAGGACCCCCCCCCCCAGCAGAACACACACACACCTCCTCCCGTCTCTAAACATTTTCTCATTGGGCATGTCAAACGTCTGACCTCGATTGTTTCTAAACCACATCAGCCACAGTCAGAAGCATTCCACCTCAGACGGAACGAAACACTCCGACAGAACAGATGTACTCTGAAATGGCCTCCGAGGCCCCGACATCACACGACAGTTCACAGACAGAATRCAGACAGTCGGCTCAGGCACSATGAATGGAGATTCTGAATCATCAGTCACAAATCACTGCAGGTGTTCAGTGTTGGAACCAGACGCAAACGTGCACAGATACACACACACACACACACGTATGCATGCATGCACACAAACATACACGCACACCACACACTGTGGGGTATTTTCACCATCTATGTCAAACCCCAGTCATTCAGGTATACACTCATGTTCCGATGTGTAATCATGTGTGTATCACTCCTATAGTTGTCTTTATCTGTCCATTCCTTTCCCCATGGAGCCAGTGTTGATGTCACACTGACCAACACGTGACAACAACCATCACAAGCTTTTCATTCGCTCTGCAGTAGGCCCTTCAAAATGCACTGACTGCCTCTCAATATGGGGGGACTCACTCTTAAGCCTCACACACACACACACACACTCCATACCCCATTATGGCTGTTTACTGCTGACTCATCCAGGCTAGTTTTAAAGGCCACCCCTGGTCCCTTTTTACTCATTGTGAATGGGAAGCCATCGACCATCGTTTCAGAGGCAGCGCAAACACTGTCCCCTTTTACAGCAGCAGACAAACAAGTCATTCCTCTAGAATAGACACAAAGGTACGGGTAAACACTGGCTCTCGTTCTCTCAAGGGTCCCTGGTCTCCCTGGAGAGGCCATTACAACGTGTTAGCTATGTCACACACTGACACACACATACGGATGTGGACACACACACACACACACACACACCTACGTCTCTATGTAAGAGAGCGCCAGGTACCAGCAGCCAGTACAGTTCTGACCCCACTGAGCCAAATAAAAAGAAAAGAAACGGCAAGTGGATGAGGTCTGCTTGTTTCTCCCACAATTATCCTGTGATTTACGATTGGGATAGATGGGAGCTGAAGTTTGTTGACATTCCCGAGGCTCGGTTAACCTCAATCTGAAGCCATGGGCCGGTATGTAACTCAAAGTGCTGATTTAGGATCAGTTTCGCCTTTTATATCACAATGAATAAGATGACRTCGACAGGGGGATCCTACATCAGCACTCCAACTGAGAGGCTTGATGCATACGCTCCAGTTCATTCCCAACAAATGTCATACATGGTTTTGTTTCCCGAAAAGGGCATCTTTAAATCGTGTGAAAAGATCAATCAAGAGATGTTACTAGAATGGTTTGACACCTGTCCTTGGTTAAGAATCATGATGGAAGCTTATGTTTCTAGGTTTTAACAATAAAGAAAGCATTTTCTTCAAAAGTAGATGAATGCTTGTCACATATCCTGTCATCTTCTCCATCCACGCACCTTGGTTGGACTGTGAGGCTGCAACAGTATACTGTTCACATTGTAGCTCTTCTCAWCACAATTTTGTGGGATAAAGTATGAAGCTTCGATGCCAAAAAAACTCTCAAATGACGGCAGACACATCAATCTTCTCATAAAGAGTTTGCATGTGAAACTTATGGCCCAGTTACTGCTGAAAGCATACTGCTTAAAACTAGTCTTAAAGTCTTAAAACTAAATCCAATGTGGGGTGTTTCCAAMTTACTTTTATGTCCACCGGTTTTGTCTCTTAAACTTAATCCTTAGTGGACACATGTATCAAAGGGATAGATGCCAACACAATCAAAGATTAAGGTTATATTTAAAGAGGCACAACAACCAGAGTTCTACAAGCCTGTGTTCCAAGAATCTGTCATTGCATAAAGACTCTGTTGAGAAATATAATCCATGGCTTTATTTTGTGGGCCAAACCTGATTGGCAATCCTTGGAATTTAGCAGTTAGTGACTGGAATAATGTCCTGTTAAAATGTTCACCTTGGAGAACTCCCGTAGAGCGAACCCAGMCGTTTTAAACCACAAGAATGTGCCGTTTTAATGGCATAATTTAACAGGGTAATACTGTACTTTGTCTYTAAAGGCAAAGGAGTAATCAGATTCCACCAACACCATCCATTGACAGTTACCACAGAAAACCCTTTTATTGCCTATAAATGGTGTTGGGGTATTAACTTTTAATGTTGCTTTTGAGTGGGACAATAGATTCAGAAGGCAGTCAACCACAACATGACAAGGATTTAACAGTCTTTCACATTTGAAATATGTCTTTCACATTTGAAACTATGTTGGCAATCGCTGCGACTATAGAACAAATACATTCATATAGCCTACACAGCTGTCAAACTGAAATCTTGCTAATCTCAAAATGACTGAGCTATCCATCAGAGACAAGGCATTTGCCTTGCCCCATTTTCAACAGGGCAACTTAGACAGACTTAGACCGAAACAGGCTCATACTGGCTTGTCCCATGTCGGAGAGCCCTCCAAAGACCTCTGCTGTTTTTAGAGTTTCCCACGTGCTGTTCTTAGCTAGATAAATGTGTAGCGGGACTATGGGAGGAATGCATTCACTGCTGCTCTTAATTGATGTGAGTGGTCGTCAGCAGCAGTAGAGACTGTCTAAACAGAGCCAGGGGTTAGAGAGGGGAGAGGAACTCAGGCCTCACACTCAGAGGCCTCACACACCATTACTGCTTTATGGGCGCCTCTGGGTCTCCCACTGTGTGTGTGTGTTTGCGTGCGTGTGTGTGTGTGTGTGTGTGTGCGTGCGGTCTTGTTCATGCTCATTTAAGTGTGTGTTTGCATGTGTGCGAGTGTGTCCAACCCCAGTGCTGGACAGCACAGAGCGGGAGATAGACTGGCCTCTGGGGAATTGGGTCCTCTTCCCAAATGAAACGAGTCTGGCTGCAAATGAGGTGGACACACTGGGGCTGGCCATTGAACAGGAGAACATTCCTCAGCAATTCATTTTGACCTGAACCCAGTATACTAGCTGGGTCGATGAATGGAAGAGGGGAAGGAGGGGAGAGAGGGCGAGGAGAGAGAAGATAGTGAGAAGAGAGAGAGGGAGAGGACTAAAAGCATAATATTTGATGAGGGGATGGCAGTAACCGGTTGTGATCCCTGTATGCTTACTGCCAGCGCCTTGTCTGTCAACAAGCTGACTGTCCATGTAGACATTTGGATTACATGCAAAGTGGTTGGCAGGACATTGTGAGTGGATAATATGTTGTGCCACCACATCACTGGTTGGACTGGCATGACAACATTTACAGTACTTCCACTGAAATATCAACTTTCAACATATTGTTTCATCTGAAAGTAAACTCTTAGTGGGATTATAACAAATAGGACATTTACACAACCAATCCAGTGACTCCACAATACATTTGTCACACAAAAACACACTTTAAACTGTCTCCATATACTGTAGATTACATAGTACAGTTGATGACATACATTAACATCAAACGCTGTACAGGAATAGAATGGGGGGGGGG
>NC_036867.1:35279849-35282243 GCF_002910315.2 Salvelinus sp. IW2-2015 | reverse complement strand
CACACACACACACACACACACACACACACACACACACACACACACACACACACACTGGGGGAGAGCCAGGAGCACCCAAGCCAAAGCAGTAATGATGTGAACACACACACACACAATCCCAGCAAGGGAGCACAATCCATACCCCACCATTGCTGTTTCTATGACAGGATTAGACTCACTGCTGGGGGAAACATATTAATCTTTAATATGGCTAAGASGGGACGAAATACATTCCAACACACATGCACACACACACACACCTCCCAGACTAGCTTGTTGTACCTCTCCTTGAACGATTGGGCACATATTCCCTCTGCTATCAATCAGAATTAAAGCCGCTTACAGGGCCGGCCCCCGTGCCGTTGCCACAAGCAACAGGGCACACAATTGCTCTCCTTTTCCCTGCACTGGCTAGTAAAAGGATCCTGCAAATCAGGATCATCTCCTGCAAGTAGCCTCATTCCCGAAATAAGAAATGTAGCYAACGCTAGGCTACACGCTCATCGGAACCAGTTGGACAAACACAGCTCACAGCAAGCTGACCCYGATTTAAAGAGGCACAACCGGTCAAATATGATAACGCTACAGTCAACGACACGTACGCAGCAAGGARGCAWGTACACTGCATTTAACTTTGCGGCTCCTTGCAACTTAAAGSACACACCTGGCTGAAATTCACATGAAATGACAACAGGAAGAAAACACAACACCGTTAAGCCCAACACAATAGCCTACTATTATTGGGTCGCGTAGAAGCCTTTGCACCAGATGCAGAAGCTTGATGCCCCCAGTCCACAAAATCTGAGAAGAAATACTGCTGAATTCCCATGTCTTAAAGGGACATCTCCTGTCTTAAAGGGACATCTCCACTCTTAAAGGGACATCTCCACTCTTAAAGGGACATCTCCTGTCTTAAAGGGACATCTCCACTCTTAAAGGGACATCTCCACCCTTAAAGGGACATCTCCTGTCTTAAAGGGACATCTCCACTCTTAAAGGGACATCTCCACCCTTAAAGGGACATCTCCTGTCTTAAAGGGAAAAGAGTGGTGGTGTTATGAGCTTCTAGGTGTTCTCCTTACCATGCCTGAGGTGCTGCATCCTGGTGTTCTGTCTTCAGTTGACACACATGGTAATCCTGCTGCACGCTGCACTGCACAGCTGCTGCTGCAAGCCACTGATCCCACCCACGATAAAGTTTACATCCACAATGCAGCCCCCTGCTCGGCGCAGAACAGCGATCACCCTCTCTCTCTCTCCGAGCCTCTCTCTTTCTATTGCACTCCCTCTTTCTCTCTCTCTGACTTGCTCTACACAATCTCTGCCTGTCCTCACTCTCACACACTGTGTGTGTTTCTATCACTCTGCCTCTCTCGTTCTCTCTCTCTCTCTCTCCCTCTGACAACATGCACACTGCCGCCTCAACGCTGTTTCTCACTTTCTCCTCTGTCTCTCTCCCTCTCTGCTCCTCTCTCGCTCCCACTCGCGTTACTTACTCTGCCGCTCTCACACAGTCTCTCTCTCTCTCTCTTTCTCTCTCTGTCTCACTCTTGAGGTCCCTCCTCTTTCTGTGCCTCAGCGCTTTTCTCCTGCTCAAGCTACAGGACGTTTAACATGTGTTAGGGGGTGGGGGGTGTAGGGAGGGGTGAGATGGCTGCTGGCTCTGAACAGGTGGCACTTTTCCTCTGGGGAGATGGAAGGGAAGATGAATGGGGGTAGGAGGAGGGGAAGGGGTGGGTGACAGCAGTGAGGGGGGGGGTTCAGGGGCGTGAGTGGGAGATCGGCTTTGAGGATGTTTCTGACTGAGCTCTTTCAGAGAGGAAGAGGAGAAGAGAGAGAGAGAGAGAGAGAGAGAGAGAGAGAGGAGAGAGAGAGAGAGGGAGGCCTGGCTGCCGGGACCCTTTTCAATTTCCTTTCACACCCTCCAGTGTCCTGCCCCTTTTCACAGTTGGGGGGAGGACGGGGAGACAATGGAGAGGGTCCCCTCCCCTTCCTCTCCAACTTCTCACGCATTTCTCCCCCTCTACCCTCGTAGCCGTCTGATCGAGAGGCCGGGGCCTTTGGTTTGTGCACAGCCATTTCAGCTGAGACTGATTGGTGAATTGCGGCAGAATGGTTCGCTGGAGTTTTGGTCCAGGCAGCCAGGCCTCCCTCTTCTCTCTCTCTCTCTCTCTCTCTCTCTCTCTCTCTCTCTCTCCTCTCTCTCTCTCTCTCTGAAAAGAGCTCAGTCAGAAACATCTCAAGCCGATCTCATCACGCCCCGAACCCCCCCCTCAACTGCTGTCACCCACGCCCTTCCCCCATCCCATCTCTCCTCACCCCCAATAGTCAATCTCCCCTTCATCTTCCCCAGAAGAAAAAGTGCCACCCTTCGATGCCAGCAGCCATCTCACC
>NC_036867.1:35249123-35279270 GCF_002910315.2 Salvelinus sp. IW2-2015 | reverse complement strand
AAGCCAACGTTTGAACCGCTTAGAGGACGCAACATCAGCTGGAAAGTTGGTGTAGTGATTGTAAAATCTTGGCGTGTCGAGACTACACATTTTCATTACTGGATCGTTGTGTCCCATAAAATTGACAGTGAGAAACCTATTCATCATAATAACAGGGAAGATTGACGACGGCTAATTATACTGAATATGACCGAAGTGTCATGCATCAAGCGTATTGCATTTATCATAAGTTGCAGATGTGTCATACACACTGACACACTGACACACACACACACACACACACACAATCTGAATATGTGGTGAGGGTGTAATTTGATTTCTAGAGCAGGTGGTCACCAATTTAGTCCCATTGTCCTGTTTGAATAAAAAAGATAAATGGACTCAGAAGTCAACAGGAACGGATACATAATCAAGAAATATTGAGGAGTAGCCCCCACTTTAATTCAATAAACTGCATGCCCCGGCAACATTGAGCGACGGCCATGTCTACAACGGGATCCAAAATGGACACACAGAAACACAGCTTGTCTGTAGTGAGACAGAAACCAGCAGAMCAAGCCTAGTCACTCATAGCAGAATCCGAAACCCTCCGAAACAGGAAGCTCTGTTTGTTTGGACTTCCACCACATGGACATTGTTTTAAAATGTGTAAAAACATGTCCAGGGGTGAGTTAGTGTGTGTGTGTGCGTGCGTGCGTGGGTGCGTGCGTGTGTGTGTGTGTGTGTGTGTGTGTGTGTGTGTGGTAAGTGATCTTCTCAACTCATTAGGAATCCCTGATTACTCCACTGCCTGTAGTGTCAGTGACAGATTCCAATGTTTGTAAACACATGGGTGCCAACATACCCCACACACACAACCTGACTGGTTCCACTAACACCACCACCACCACCACCACCACGACTACTACCATCCCCCCTGTTAACCATCACCAACGGGCTAGCATTCCACTGAAAGGTGGGTGGTGGATGGTGGTACTGCTGGGAGAGGAAGGGCCCTCCATTCCAGGGTTGATAAGGGGCAGTGTGGGGGGAATTGGAGTTGAGGGGGGGCTCTCCTTCTCTCCTCCTTGGTAAAAAGYGACCACAATCCCCCAGCCATCAGACATTCATGTCATTAATCCGGGAGGGCTTATTAAAACATGTGTGGACGGAGGGAGGACAGAGGAGGTTGATGACGTGCGTCACTTAGCTGAGCGCATTACGTGACCAGTTTCTGCCGCCATCGTCGTCAAGGTCTGTGTTCCCCCCCGGACACTCGCTAATCAGGGGGCGATAATCATGGGATAAAATGCAATGGTGTGCGTGTGTGTGCGTGTGTATAAATGTTTCCCCCCTTCCTTAATCTTCAGGGCCTCAAACACTATTTACCACATCTTATTGGCTCAGACAAACACAACTGCCAAGCATTTGTATACATGTCTGAATGTCTGAACACTAAATGAGGTACGCTAAAGTCTAAATACCCTTTTGAAACTAAAACCAGAAGTGTTGATAGCATTTTTTTCACCTTTCATACTTATTTGTCAACAGACTACCCCCTTGGGCTGTTTGCACGTTGAGACGGGCGGTGGGAATGCCATAGTGTAGACATGGGCGTTTATTTACCCAACACACACACAGGCTACACCGCTCGGGCTACACTGCACTCAACCACCGCCCTAGACAGCAATCAGACTATGGAAATCATCTGAGCTGTGATCGTCCACTTYGKGACGGCCCCACCGACCGCAAACTGGAACAGCCATTTAACATTTTGTTGGGGGGCCAGATTGAACGTGCAACACGATGAGTGGGATCTGTGACAATGTGCCTCTGTCATGTTCCATTAAGCAAGGGAATGGGTTGGTGTGATATGTTGGGGGTGTGACACCATTCCTAGCCTGACCGTGCTACTCAAGGGAATGGGGGTAGCTAGTCCAAGATGTACTCTTAAGGAGCCTACCGTTACTCCTTATGGTCCAAGGCCCTTATATGTTCTTTTCAGAGGTAGCCCAATACTCCCAATACTCCATCTAAACATGAATCGGTTCTGAATTGCGTTACGGTTCGAGAAACATAAAGGTCTCTACTTTCACATCACATCACATCACAATCATTTCACAAAGGCAAAATCTACACTGTAAAATCTACATTGTAAAATCTACACTGTAAAATCTACACTGTACACTGTTTTAACCGGCCTTGTCACAGATGCAGCCGGGCAGTATTTTTCAGTGACAACACATTTCTGGCGGCCTTCTTCCGTTCCACACAGGTGTTCAGGGCATGCTAGATGTAGATGGCTAAGGTTGTCCCTCGGCCTTCCGTCTGGTTCCCGTAAACACGAGCTGTAACTCGCCGATATGGCCGTGTAGGAACACTAACCYTATAAAGGTGTGTATCAAATGATTTCTCGCCGATATGAAAGGTAAGGTCCTTATGCTTCCAAAACCGTAACKCAAGCSACGYKTGTTRSTGTTCAGACCCAGCGGCACGGCTCTTAAACAAAACTCCCCCTTACAGAAGATTCCTTCGTACAATGACACTCCCGTGTAATGCAATGGAACTGAGAGTCATGATCAAGGGCTGTGGCTCGGGGCGAGAATGACATACGGGGGATGTAGGTTTGGATTCAACACCATATTCTTTACGATTCTAAAGAGGACAATGATTTGCCTGATCCCAGATCAGTCCTGTATAGACGATTCCTATGGTCATTGGCGTGCCAAACTGACCAGATAGCTGATCTGTGACCAGCAGTCTAACCAATGATTACTGTTGACACAAAATAATATATATATATAACATTTAATAATAAATGCCATTAAGCAGACACTTTTATCCAAAGCGACTTAGAGTCATGCGTGAATACATTTTACATATAGATGGTCCCGGGAATCGAACCCACTACACTGGCGTCACAAGCACCATGCTCTACCACATGAGCTAAACAGGACCAAAAAAACTACAGCGTATACAATGTTATAAAGCAATAAATACTGTAAAAGAAATCAATACTGAAATGACACAGCATGGTTTAATTCATTACTAGCACCCAAACCCAATAGTGAGTCAGTCTGGTACTTGGCTGGAGGTGAATAGCACAGATGCAGCTACTGTGACATCCAGAAGMATACTGCGCCAGACCTGCACCTCCTCTATCTCGCCACACATCTCAATACAAGGATGTTTCTCCAAACGGTTAAAAGCGACCGTGTCAGTCAAAACAACTGCATGCTTTGGTGAATACGTACAAAAGAGCAAAAACAGTGTTTAGCCTACTAGCTTACCTTGATAATAAAGCCAAGGAACTCCACTCAAAACATCTCAGGAAACAATCGCTCACCTAATATACTGTACATCTAAAGACTCAAAGTATCACAACTGTAGATGCCACCCATTTTGCTCAAAATAGAACAACATAGCGGCTCAAACGCTGTGATGTGTGTATGTGGTGCCTTAGTTAGCATGGCAGGCATCATGAGATTAATGGTGTGGAAGCCATTGGGTTGGTTGGGTCAATAAAAGTGTTCATTAGTAATTACACAAGGCCACAGTGACYACTCTTCTTCGCYGGATCTGATTTYCCACAAGAACAGTCCTAATACCTCCACTCAATGGMCCTACAGTACTGTAAGCAGCACAACAAAAAGTCCCTTTATTATAATGTTGTGTAATATCGTTTATTTATTCAACCTATTTAATCAGGAAAGACCCCTGAGGTTAGAACAGATTTTACAGAGCCCTTCTTTGTACAGCCTACCAAATCAAAACAAATCAAAGTTTATTTGTCACGTGCGCCGAATACGACAGACCTTACAGTGAAATGCTTACTTACAGGCTCTAACCAAAAGTGCAAAAAAGGTATTAGGTGAACAATAGGTAAGTAAAGAAATAAAACAACAGTAAAAAGACAGGCTATATACAGTTATGAGGCTATAAAAGTAGCGAGGCTACATACAGACACCGGTTAGTCAGGCTGGTTGAGGTAATATGTACATGTAGAAATGGTTAAAGTGACTATGCATATATGATGAACAGAGAGTAGCAGTAGCGTAAAAGAGGGGTTGGCGGGTGGTCGGGTGGGACACAATGCAGATAGCCCGGTTAGCCAATGTGCGGGAGCACTGGTTGGTCGGCACAATTGAGGTAGTATGTACATGAATGTATAGTTAAAGGGACTATGCATATATGATAAACAGAGAGTAGCATCAGCGTAAAGAGGGGTTGGGGGGGGGCACACAATGCAAATAGTCTGGGTAGCCATTGACCTCATTCATGTAAGAATTGAACACAAGCACACAAACACTTATCTTAAGTAACAGGATGCGTTCAAATTCAAAATGGCCGCGACTGTAGATGACCACTTAACTTATGATTGACCTTGAGTACATCATAAAGAGAACTGCATGGCCCACGAGGACGCTACTGTGGTACCGTGTGGACTGAATGGTGGGGGTGGTGATTGGATAAAGGGCCAGCATAACATTTCAGTCACTAGCCTAAGTGCTTTCCTTCTCCACTGTACTATAGCACAGAGATATTACGGCGAGTTAAGACGACACGTCCTTCRGAATGTATTAACAAAAAGCTTCATTAACCCATTCGATTAACCTCTTCCTCTCATAAGCGCCATAAAACTGATGCATGTTTTTAGCCAGGCCTGGCCATACTGATAAATCACGGGAGACCCACAGGGCTCTTACAGTTAGCCTACAGTTAAGCCTGGTTAAACCAGACTGAACGCTGCGTTCAATTGGGATCAACGGTGAACGCAGCGTTCCGTTTGGCTTATCCAGGCTATCTTTCAGTAGCCACGGACATAAACAGTACTGGACCAGACTGGGTTGATGTTAGTGGTTGGAAATCCATATAATGTACTGAGGCAGTCATGGCTGACTTGTGTTAAGGGTCAACAACAGTGTCAGGCCTTAACCAATTGGCCGAAGTGTTTTCATCACCTGGTCTATTTATACGAGTTCATCTTCAATTGATAGATAGTACAGTGCAGTATTGACCAAGAAGATGCACAACAGTGAGCACAGCTCTCCACGGTACTATGATTAAAGACTAAGCTAAGCAGCTAAGCTAAGACTAAGCTTAGACTAAGCTAAAGTTAGCGTTATGCTAAAAACAGATGGAACATACAGGCTAAAAGCACATGCTGCATATTTCCTCAAGCATTGTTCAGTTCTCTGTTCAGAATTTACTCTTGAGTAGCTCAAAGTACGCTATATTCATCAGGGCACACATGTAAGAGCTTGAAATAACAACCACTGATTACAAAAAGAAACATATTTCACAGAATCCAATCAAATACAAATACAAAAATGTATTTGATGAGAGTTTTCTGAGGGAAAAAGGGGGGGGGGGGGGGGGATCTCTCTGCAAAACATTTCTATAGAAAACCAATGGATTAATTTATCTCCGACTATGGTGGGGGAACTGACCTTTAATCAATGCATTAGGCTAAGTCTCTCACTCACAGGAGGGCACATAAATACACAATTGACCTTATTAGGTCTTTGGTGGGGGCTTAGCATTATCAAATGAAAGCATTAGACTGGTCAACTTATCCAATTACAGTTGTCAAATGCATGGCCTTCACCCAAGTGAGACGACTGCAGAACAGAGCCTTGGGGCGTGCAGTTGCATTGTGGGGCATACCAAGGGAAGGCTCGGCCCTATCCTCATCATCTGGAGATGGAGAGAGGGAGAGATGGAGAGCGGGTCGCATACTTCCACATAGGATTACATAGCCTTTCATCTGCCGAGACCGGCGGCGGCGGTGGTGGAGGAACAGAGGCGTCTTTGAGGTCGAGACATGCCTTGTAGTAACATCAGTGAGCCGCACAGCTACAGTCACAAGCCGTTAACATCAGTGGAGGAGAAGCCTCCTCCGTTAGCCTGCTATCATCATAGTGGATGAACACACACGAACATAAACATGAACACACGTGCCGACACACACACGGGCTCTCTTTCAATGAAAGTGTCCCTCAGTCTGCGCCCAAAAATGGAACTCGACAAAGATGTATTTAATCATATACTCAACTATGAACTGTTTTTGATGATCATAACGCTGCCTTAGGGTCTTCAACTGAGACGCTGCAATTTCATGAAGGGAGGGATTATTGCCCAAATAAATTAGAGGGAATTCAGAAGGAAAATAATTCCATTTACTATGGATGAAATCCCATTTGCAAGCTAAACTGGTAAATGAACACACTGCTCTGGTGGCTATAATTCACCATCTAAGCATAATACAGTACTAGTGTTAATGTCCTGATCAGGCAAGGACACACACAGACAAGTGAAGGACAGCTATGGGAATACAATATACATTTATTCCAAGTGGCTGAACGTTAGAGAATAATAAAGAGTTACTTTTTACTACTTTTAGACCCAAAGAGAAATACATCCAAACAAAGATATTTCACAATGGACAGATAATCTATCAAAACCTACTGCCAGACCTCCCACTTCACTCAACTTTGGAGGGATAATTCCTCTCTAAAGATGATAAATAGTTTATTGATCAGCAGATGTCCTGGCTAATGTCCATTCAGGAGGGGCTGCAGATGCACGACTTGCCGGTCCTCATAGCCTTAAGAGACTATCCTCCATAGATCGCCAGCAGTGTGCCCATTCTCCCCTGCTCCCCACCCCACCCCCCTGCTACCCTGAGCAGGCCCCCTGCCTGCCTGCCCTCCCTGAGTCCTCCAAGGTGTGGAGGGGTCACAGACAAACAAAGACGCACACCATCTGCTAAGGGCAAGGCCAGGTGAGACCAGCTTTGGCCACTTGGCTGATCAACGGACAGTGTTCTACATAAAATGTTGGCACAGACACCCAAAGGAAAGTCAATGGAGATTTAGTATACAATGAAAAACACTTTCATTACATAAGATAAGACCACAGGCAATCCCAACCATACGCGCAGACACATGGACAGAGTGCAAGAAGGAGGGGATGAAGGGGAAAAGGAGGAATTGGCAGAAAGAGGGAACAAAAACTAAATCTGCATTGTTTTAATCCAAGGCCAAGAAAGATTATATATTTCTGTTCCCTCGACACAGCAGCTTTTCAGACAGGGCATGTGACCTTCCACCCGGCCAGTCATGCTTTTTAGTGTCCTGAAGCAGCATCCATATGTCCTCATCCAAATCACGCCTGCCCCCATTCAATAGCTCACTGAAATAGAGAGAAAGCTGTCACTCACTTTACTTTCACCACGTTCCCTCTCTATTCACATGTAGAGATAGATGTACATAACATAGACTTAATATTGTTGCTTGGCCAAATACATCAACTGTGAATCTATCTTTTTGGCAATCATTTCCACATACAATCAACCTATATCTGATACGATAAGAGAGAGCCAGATATAACCGTAACAACCTTAAGGAAAGCTTATTTGATGCATCATGACATGTCTCGTCTTGTTTGGAGGTTTTCAATCTGATGTTGACACAGGGCTGTGGAGCCTTTGTTTGTGTTTGTCATGGACGTCATCAGAGTTAATGAAATAATGAGCGATGCCGCGACAGTACCCCACTGTGGTTTTGTTCTATGCTCCCTCGGCCAGTGCTGTGTGTGTGTGTGTGTGTGTGTGTGTGTGTGTGTGTGTGTGTGTGGTGTTGTGTGTGTGTGGTGTGTGTGTGTGTGTTGTGTGTGTGTGTGTGTGTGTGTGTGTGTGTGTGTGTGTGTGTGTGTGTGTGTGTGTGTGTGGAAAGGAGTGGATACAAGGGGCTATATTATGGAACAGATGGGTTTGACATATGATGAGAACATTGGCAAAAAATGTTTTTTGGAGTGAGCTTTCTTGTATTCGTTGGCAGACATTTTAATATGTTTTAAAGAGTTTGATTTGTAATCTGTTTATAGCCTGCAATTACAATACATAGCAATGGCGAAACTGTGGTGTAGATATTGGGGGGGATAGAACAGTAGAAGGGTGCCCGGGGCTCCTCCCCCAGAATTTATTTTGACATTTTAAAACGCATTTCCTGCTATTTATACACAGTTTGACATGACTTATTATGTCTCTCTTCAGGGTTATTTTGAGGGGCATATGGAGGGGTATTTTGAGGGGTAAATGTAGGGGTATTTTGAAAACACAGTACAAGTGGAAGTATAAGTGGAATAGAGCATCAAATCAAATCACAGTTTATTGGTCGCCTACACAGTTTAGCAGATGTTATAGAGGGTGCAGCGAAATGCTTGTGTTACTAGCTCCTAACAATGTGGGAAAAAATATCAAACAAAGGGCATTTACAATAAAGTATGGCACGTAATATTGAAATCAGGTACAATATCCTACATCTGTGTAATACCACCCTATAATGTGATAGACTGTATAAATATAATCTTGCATTCGGTCTGTAGGACACAGAAATCTCAAGCCCTGAAGTGGAATCCAATTCGTTCTCTCTCCAGCTTCTTGGTGGATTGATTGCCTTCATTTTCCCAGGAAAAAAAGGAGGAATATAATGTAAGTCCACCCGATGAAGTAGCCGTATGACACAGCCTAATATGGTCGAAGGAGGCGTGCCTGTCTTTATCAGTCCTGAGTTTCTGCTTCAGCCCAACAAAAGAAAGTGTGGAGTAATTTATCACTGTCACTAACAATGTCGAGCAACATCCGAGGAACAGCGGCACAATCCCTAGGATCTGGTCTGTCAGGTCTGTCAGCGTAGCTGTCTATTCCAAGGAGGTTTATTACCATGAATTTGAATATTGTAATTATGCGTACAGTTGAAGTCGGAAGTTTACATACACTTAGGTTGGAGTCATTAAAACTCATTTTTCAACCACGCCACACATTTCTTGTTAACAAACTATAGTTTTGGATCTATTTCAAGGCCTACCTTGAAACTCAGTGCGTCTTTGCTTGACATCATTGGAAAATCAAAAGAAATCAGCCGAGACCTCAGAAAATACCGCTCAGGAAGGAGACGCATTCTGTCTCCTAGAGATGAACATACTTTGGTGCGAAAAGTGCAAATCAATCCCAGAACAACAGAAAAGGACCTTGTGAAGATGCTGGAGGAAACAGGTGCAAAAGTATCCATATCCACAGTAAAACCAGTCCTATATCGACATAACCTGAAAGGCTGCTCAGCAAGGAAGAAGCCACTGCTCCAAAACCGTCATAAAAAAGCCAGACTATGGTTTGCAACTGCACATGGGGACAAAAATCGTACATTTTGGAGAAATGTCCTCTAGTCTGATAAAACAAAAGTTGAACTGTTTGGCCATAATGACCATTGTTATGTTTGGAGAAAAAAGGGGGATGTCACGCCCTGACCGTAGATTGCTTTGTATGTTTCTATTTTTTGTTTGGCCAGGGTGTGATGTGGGTGGGCATTCTATGTTTGTATGTCTAGGTTTTGTATTTCTATGTTTTGGCCTGGTATGGTTCCCAATCAGAGGCAGCTGTCTATCGTTGTCTCTGATTGAGAACCATACTTAGGTAGCCTGTTTTCCCACTGTTAGTTGTGGGTGGTTATTTTCTGTTTAGTGTTTGTTGCACCTGTCAGAACTGTTCCAGTTATTCCTTTGTTATTTTGTATTCAGTGTTCAGTTTCGAATAAATAAGATGAACACGTATCACGCTGCACCTTGGTCCTCATCTTCTTCCTCTGAATGCCGTTACAGGGGAGGCTTGCAAGCCGAAGAACACCATCCCAACCGTGAAGCACGGGGGTGGCAGCATCATGTTGTGGGGCTGCTTTGCTGCAGGAGGGACTGGTGCACTTCACAAAATAGATGGCATCATGAGGGAGGAAAATGATGTGGATATATTGAAGCAACATCTCAAGACATCAGTCAGGAAGTTAAAGCTTGGTCGCAAATGGGTCTTCCAAATGGACAATGACCAAAAGCATACTTCCAAAGTTGTGGCAAACTGGCTTATTAAGGACAACAAAGTCAAGGTATTGGAGTGGCCATCACAAAGCCCTGACCTCAATCCTATAGAAATTTTGTAGGCAGAACTGAAAAAGCGTGTGCGAGCAAGGATGCCTACAAACCTGACTCAGTTACACCAGCTCTGTCAGGAGGAATGGGCCAAAATTCACCCAACTTATTGTGGGAAGCTTGTGGAAGGCTACCTGAAATGTTTGACCCAAGTTAAACAATTTAAAGGCAATGCTACCAAATACTAAGTGAGTGTATGTAAACTTCTGACCCACTGGGAATGTGATGAAAGAAATAAAAGCTGAAATAAATCATTCTCTCTACTATTATTCTGACGTTTCACATTCTTAAAATAAAGTGGTGATCCTAACTGACCTAAGACAGGGATTTTTTACTGGGATTAAATGTCAGGAATTGTGAAAAACTGAGTTTAAATGTATTTGGCTAAGGTGTATGTAAACTTCCGACTTCAACTGTATGTCATTTTTAAGTATTTGTAGGTAAGTGATTATTTATATGAGCCACTGGAAGAAAAATGTTGAATAGATAAAATTATCATTATCTAATTAGAATATCATTCTGTTTCACCTACAGAAAGAATTTACGCAAACACACAAATTAAAAATCCTTAACAAAACTAAACAATGATCACTAAAACGTAGGGTCAGCCACCCTAGCTATTGCCCCCACTGTCCTTCCAGGTCTAAGCAAGTTCATGGATTCCAAACAGCCCCTGGTGAGAAAACCCCAACCACTCCCATGGGCCAGTCCACACAATAACAACCAGGCCCCTCTAATCTATTAGGTCACTTTCCTGGTCAAAAGAGGAAGGGTCTCCTCTTCTAAAGTGGTGTGAGTGAGACTGTGGACAAGACAATCATTCCTTTACACACCACTTCCTTACCCTTCTATTGAAAGCCGGCCTGCCGTAGCAAAGGCCCTGGTCAGCGGTCAACCTCTAACCCCCACCATCCACCCTGGGTCCACTGAGAGGCCCCTCTCCCAGGCCTCCCTGCTCGCTCAAGGGGAAAATAGTTGCTGGATGGGGGGAAACCAGCTCTTTTGACATGGAGAGTTATAGGATAATGGGGGTGAAGTTTGAAAAATGGTCTCTCTTTTCTTTGGGCGGTGTGACATTCAAGGGTCTAAGGATAGGTTTGAGGGCCAAGGTCATGAGTTTGACCTCTCCACATCCCCATTGTCTCCATGAGAAATGTCCCCAGCCAACCCCAAAACTGAAATGGACTGAACGTACATCTTTGTCTTTCCTCACCTTTAGCACCCTTGTCCTCACCATCACTTCACAATAGCATTTTCTCACCAAGACTGCACACACATCATTGTGTCAGCTTCCCAAACTAAGCAACATTGTTTGGCTGGTTCTCATTGAGAATAGATTGCGTTCAGCTGTTGATATTTATTGGCAACTTGCAGCAGCTGTCAAAACGCAGATCGAGGATCCTCCCTTACCTTCGGACATTCCTCCGCTCTTCTTCCAGCTGCTTGAGTAGCTCCTCGATGCACTTGTTGGCGTCCATGTACTCCTGTAAACAACAGATGGAGATGAGTGTCAAAGATTGATTCCATGTGCAAACATGGATGAAGAATATCAGTAATATCAAGAACAGCCCAACAATCCTACACTGTCTCGATTATTATGAAGTTCAGGGGTCGGTGTCCCAGATTAAGCCTAGTCCAGAAGTTAAAAAAAAAAAAAAAAAAAATTCTTCAATGGAGATTCTCTTGTGTTTATCAACAGCAGTGGTAAACTACAAAAAAAGGACACAAGACCAGACAGAGGCCTACATGGAGGATGAAAAAACAGATCGATACCCTAGTGTATTGCGTATTGTGTATTTTTCCAGCCGGTGCCTTGTTTCCAAACACTCCTCTTCCAAGTGTGAAGAGGAACACTGAGGCAGAACTGGACTGTGTTTCAAAAAAGGTGTGATTCATTCATAGGGTCAATACTTTTTTGGGGTGTTCGTTTCAGGGAGTTAGGGAAGAGTGTAACTCCAGAAGCACCGCTGGGTAACTTCGCCTGGCTGGCCCTGAGTGCAGGCGGCCAGCTGTGTAGTGTCAAGAGGGAATAACTGCACACACACATACTCCACACACACACTCCCAAAGTGTGCTATTGAATTACAGCATGGCCCAAATGAGCAGAGACCCGGGAACAGTATGGAAAAACAGATGTTCAGCTTATTTGACACTTTGCCCTAATGATGTGCTCGTCTATGCCATGCCTGTATAGTGAGTATAAGACATTATTGGAGAATAAATAGGCCACCTGGCCATAATATTCCACCCAGCTGTTCTTTGGAGAAGCAGATAGTGACTGTATCAGTGGTTGGCTACATATGAACATCCAGTAGCGACTTATTTATCCTTCGGTGGTGGTTGTGGCTAGCTTGAATTAATTATTGGTATTGGTGACACGCCTCTCTAGGGTAAAGCGTTATCTCACGGCCACAGACGCCCCCCTCCATTGATTTTTAGACCTCCGTCATGTGCTGTTCACGTATAATTGAATCATGGGGAATTCCTCTGAGAGATGACCCAGCTGAGTGTCGTTTAGACTCGTCCCATGAGCATATTTTCCATGCTAGAGACACTTAATAGTGTAAAAATACTGTGTGTATCTAGAACACGGAAAATATGATGGTACAGACAGTATACATTATATGGTATAGCCTACATTGTGGAACACTATAATGTTCTTTCTTAAGCTGAAATAGAGAGAAACCCTTATTGTCAGAAGAGCTTTCTTCTCAGAAGGCAACCGTATGGCTGGCAACCAGGGCAATTATCACACTTCAGGACTGACCTGAGGCCAGCCACTGCAGGTGCCCACCGTCTCCAGGATGCCCCCGTGCCAACTGAAGATGGCACAAGCCCAGACCTCCAGCCAAAGTCGCCAGTCAAGGGCATACTAGGTGACCAATGATCATCAAGGGCACGGACAGAGGCCAGAAGAACATGGCGATGGCCAGGTGACGATTTGTTTTGTCATTCATAAGAAAGGATATCCAAATAACCTGATGAAATCATCTTATGTTCACTTTCTTCATCATTTGATTGTAACCTATAAGAAAAACTGTTAAATGCACAAACATGTACTTACTTATCCTCATATCTGAACTGAATAATTCAAAGTGTTGGTGCTGTTTATCTGTGGTGTCCCCAAGGCCATCTGGAAGTCATAAGGTGCCACTACACCCAGCAGAGATGCCAGTCACACTAAACCCACTGAGTGTCATTAGGACCAAATGAAGTTGCCAGAGGCCTCCCTCAAGCACTGCAGTGCTTGAGGCGTCACTACAGTTCCGGGTTCGAACGTTAAGCGCAGCTAGCTAAGTCTCTGTTGTCATCGCGGAAACCTCTGCTAATGATAGGGTTCTGGCGTACTCCTCCTCATACATGAAGGCATGCAAAGAATGTGCAATGGCCTGTCGTAATGTCAAATGGAGGGTATTTAAACCTAAGATTGAAGGCCTGACTCGTATATGTTATGCGGAGAACGCTGCCGTGTATTACATTACGTCTTTGGTGGGGCATTACTCCTGACATTTTTACTGTGTGCGAAAGCTGCAGGGTTCCCACGGGGGCCAGGGCCTACATTGGGAGAGAGAAAATGATGGACCTTTGCCTCAAACTTTATCGAACGCATATTTCGCAAAGTACACTTGGAGTGCGATACAGACCAAATAATTCCTTGAGGTGGTTGAAGTGTCTAAATAGCACGAAAGCTCATAAGGACCGAATATCACCTTTACAGAAAACATCGCTAAATCGTTGGGAGGTTGTAAAACCGTGCCCTGTGCGGCCTGCAAACTCCTCAAACTCCTCCGCAGCAGTGACCAGACTATACCTTCTCTATCTATACAGCCCTCTAGTCAACAGTCAAGCGAGGCTCATTCGCGAAGTGTCTGCAGATCGCATGGATACCAAATCCTACATGGCAAGAAACCAAAGGAAGTTGTTAATAGACGGACTAAAAGTCATACGAGCTCACGAACAGGCGATAAAATGTCTCCGAGTAAGTTAGCGATGATGGGGAGCGATTGCGATTGTCTTATCCAATGCAATTATCTGCAAATGTTGCTTATTTTACCATATACAGTCCTCTCCTCTGGTTCTCTTTGTAGGATGGACACAAGACAAAAAATGAACCAGCATCCAAATTCTGAATCCAATTTCAACTTCAGTGTAGGAGTCAAGGGGAGAAACAGAGCACTGGGATTTGTTGAGCTGGAGTTGGCTGGTGTAGGCATACACTTACATACTGTAGTTTCCTTTGTGCGTTTGTTCATGTTTTTGGTCTATGGCAGCCTATGGCAGCCAACCCTCAGTTCCTGTTTACTCTGTATGTGAGAGGGGTTGATAAAAAGGCTAGAGCTGTTGAGAGAGAGGGCTTCCCCCACTGGGCATGCTGTGAGGCCCATATCCTGCAGTCCTCCAACCGATCATGTGCCTCCTAATCTTTAGGACATTTTAAAATGAGCTTTGTCCCCCACTGCTGCGGCACTCGGAAACTCGGCCAAAAAAGCTTTGCTTTACGCCAGACACACATGCTCACGTGCACGTATGTGCACCCACGCGCAAATGTGTTTAAAATAAATGGTCCAAGAATTTCAGTAATAAAACATTAGATTCATTATTCATCCATGAGAGCGTCTCGCCCTCCCTCTCTCCCCCTCGGCTCTCTCTCTGGCAGATCCACACATACTGAAAGGCTGTAAAGGATGGGATCATATCCCTGTCAACATATGAGTTCCTTTAGGTCTTGGCTGAGAAAAACCCAAACCCAGATACAGCCCTGGCCCAGTTGCAGTATGGGGTCAGTATGTGTTTCAGGCTTCCTTTAAAGTCCTACCTATCTATAATGTGATTTCCTCCCAACCTCACCTCGGCAGGGCTGTAGATCTGAGAATCAGGCAGCAGGCGAGTGAGAGAGATAAGAAAGCTTGAAGCTGCCTAGTGGCCTCTGGGAGTGAGACCAGTCAGACCAGTCAAAGCCAAGGTCAGGACCTATCTCAACCCCAACCGCCAGCCCCCTCCTCTCTGGCCGTAAGGCAGGACGAGACCCGATGACATGGCAGAGTGGCCTAGGGACCCACTTTAGCCAACTGGAAATCTGCTCATTCCAAGGGGAGATGGAATGTGGAATTCCCGACTGGCTTCTGGCAGTCAAAGGTTATGCCTATAGAACGTAACACTTCTTTCTGAGGGAATATTTATGGCTAGTTGGGAATGAATGATATTACAAACTTTCCTGGGTGTCGACACGTTAGAGCTCATATGGCTGAGAAGACTACCTCTCGTGCACCTCATGACTATGACAGCCCTCTGCGCTGAAGCCTAGGCACTGACCCGGGGAGCGAACGCAACTCTTTATGTCTCAGGAAGAGTTAGGCATCAGACGGGCGGTTACACAGATATTGAAACTGCTCATTGTATCCGTCCTCAGCCCTGGCTTGAATCAATTAATGTTATCAGCGGCTTATCTGTAAAACAGCACTGATGATCTTTCCATCTTTCCCTCATTATTCAGGTCAAAATGACTTCATGCCACCATATCAATCCTGCCCATCAAACTCCCACCTCCCAAGACTGTGATAGATTAGATAAAAACAGCCTGATGAAGGCTATGTTATCAAGGGGTTGCTATGGTGATGACATGTGATTTGCTATGAGAAGCCACGGAGAGCTGAGTGATCTGGTTTTGTTGGCCTTTCACGTCAGAAACCAATACGCCACCAGTATGAAGCCAAATGCTTTCTTCAGATTGCAGCAGTTGTTACGAGAGTAATAATAATAATAAATTACATTTTGTAGAGCTCTTTTCATTTACCGACGTAACTCACAAACTTCTTCACACTGAGAGCAACCATTCAAATAAAAAAGCTTTAATAAAAGGGTTAAAAACATTAGAAGAGTAACATACAATTCTATACACTCTTAAAACATATCTAAAAACTGCAGAAAACACAGTGGTTTCAAACGCCATCAGTGTAAAAGATTGAACAGGCTGAACCAGGTAGACAAAGCCTCCAATGCTAAATTCATCCCTTGCATACCACACCCAAATGGGGCCAGATCTGGGAATATGGATTACCTGATTACACAAAGGAAGCCTGTTCATCCTCTAGGGTGGGTTTCAGTTATCTGATGTCCTCTTACAGCACCTGCCTGTCCTAGTCCCAGCGCGCGCGCACGCACACACCACACACACACACACACACACACACACACACCACAACACACACACACCACACACACACACAACCACACACCACACACACACACACACACACACTCACACTCACACTCACACACACACTCACACTCACACTCACACTCACACTCACACTCACACTCTCTCACACACACACACACACACACACACACACACACACACACACACACACACACACACACAACACACACAACACACACACACACACACACACACACACACACACACACACACACACATCACACTCACACACACACACTCACACTCACACTCACACACACAGCACACACACACACCAACACACACACGTCACACTCACACTCACACTCACACTCACACTCACACTCAAACACACACAAACACACAGAACAGACGGACATCAACACCTCCCCGGTCGTCAGGAATCCGAATCTGTCAGATTATCTTTCCAAACATTAAGATATATTCAACACTTAAATAGCCCCTGTCTTCTCTCTCCTCCTTCCAACGCTCAGTTGGCTAGTCAAAGAGTGGGTCATTCATTCCTGTGCAGTATGTGGCGGAACAGTAGCCAAGCCTGTTCCCCAAGCAAATCATACTCAAGAAAATTTTAAAATGGAATAAATCCAACCTGACATKCCCACTCCATAACACCCCATAGTACAACCTGTGTAGAGATGAAGCATATGCAACTACTACTGTATGTCATTTGGGAACTAAACATAGAGCCTCTGTTTTACAGTATCTCAGAAAACGTGTGGAGGGTAGAGCGCCTAAAGAACGGGTCTATTAGAAATACAAATATTTATTTCTACATTTTTTTATATATGTTCAATTCATATTAAAACGTTATATAAAAGCAGGTAGTGAAATATGAAAATACACACTGAATTCATAAGCCATATTGATGTTTAGGACCATGCCATTCATTTAAAAAGGGTTTATTTTTCTCAATTTCCACCTAACTGATGTGCCCAAAGTAAAATGCCTGTTGCTCAGGCCCTGAAGCCAGGATATGCATATAATTGGTACCATTGGAAAAAAAACAATATGAAGTCTGTAGACATTTTAAAAATAATGTAAGAGACTATAACACAATAGATATGGTCGGAGAAAATCCAAAGAAAAACCAACCGGAAAAAAACACATTTGAGAGCCCATGCTTTTCCAATGGAACGTATAGGGAAATCATTAAATCTAGCTCCCAGTATGAAATTCCTATGGCTTCCACTGGGTGTCAGTAGTCTTTGTTCAAGGTTTCAGGCTTGTTTCTTCCAAAACGAGGAAGAATAATGAGTTTTATTACTGGGACACAGACTTGGAAATTTGTGTATGCGTGCGTGACGAAGAGGACACACACCTGCTAATATCGTTTTCCTATTGAACATACTTCTTTCCGTATGAAATATTATAGTTTAATTACATTTTAGGGTATCTRACGATTAAATAGAAACGTATTTTGACTTGTTTTAACAAAGTTTAGCGGTAGCTTTTTGGATTCCTTTCTCTGCATGTTGAACGAGTGGATTACTCAAATTGATGGCGTCAACTAAACTGACTTTTTGGGATATAAAGACGGATTTTATCTAACAAAACGACGTTACATGTTGTAGCTAGGACCCTTTGGATGACAAATCAGAGGAAGATTTTCAAAAAGTAAGTGAATATTTAATCGCCATTTGTGAATTTATGAAACCTGTGCCGGTGGAAAAATATTTTGATGTGAGGCGCTGTCCTAAAATAATTGCAAGGCATGCTTTCGCTGTAAAGCCTACTGTAAATYGGACAGTGCAGTTAGATTAACAAGAATTTAGGCTTTTAACCTATATAAGACTTGTATGTACCTAAATGTTTAATTTCCATAATTTGTATGATTATTTATTTGAATTGCGGGCCCTCCAGTGTCACCGGAAGTTGTCCCGCTAGCGGGACGCCTAGCCTTATTAAAGGAGTCCGACAGATCTGTGGCCAGACTTTACAGGCTGAGGGATGCCAGTTGTTATGGCTGTCTGGAGACTAATATCCATCAAGGTGTGTTTAGAACAGGAGGGGTGGTGACGGAAAATTAAATCAAGAAGAGAGGACCGAAGAGAAGAGAGAGAGAGAGAGAAGAGAGAGAGAGATGAGAGAGAGAGAGAGGAGAGAGAGAGAGAGAACCGAGGATAGAGAGAGAGAATAGTGATACGAGAAGAGAAGATAGAGAGACAGAGAAAGAGAAAGACAGAGAAAGAGAGTTAAAGGACAGAGAGGAGAGAGACACAGAGAGAGAGAGAGAGAGAGAAGAGGGAGAGGAGAGAGCGGGAGAGAGAGAGAGAGAGAGAGAGAGAGAAGAGAAGAAGAGAGAAAGAGAGAGCAAGAGAAAGAGAAGCGAGAGAAAGAGAAAGAGAGTGAAAGAAAGAAAGAAACACACAGTGAGGATAAGCAGAGTTTGTGAGTACAGGTAAGAGAGAGGAGAGAGAGAGAACCAGATGTTGATCCACCGGAGGGAATCTCAGCTTCTGTTTGTGCAGGCTTTGACAGGCAGGCACCACACCTAGCCTAGCCATGCACAATTGGCTCTGCCAACATATTAACGAGAGCCGCAGCGATCAGGTGGCCTGGCTACCCCTTAGCTTCATGGGAAATGAGACACATTAGGCACATTCAGCAAGCGATATTCACTTTCAGTCAGTGTTCGCTTTGCTCAAACAGCAGCCATTCACTTTATATTACCTCTCACCTTATTGAAGCTGCACATACTGTACATGCGTATCATTGTGTATTGTGTATCGGCTAAATTCACACCTTGTCAATGAGGGGTTTGTCGTTCCGGCTCACTGTTTTGGCCAGTGAACGGTGCTGAAAGCRCTAGAAAGGTCTGAGCCGGCTAGGCTAGTGTTATCCCCGAGTGAGTCGGCTTAGTGAGATATTTTTGTTCCCACCCAAAAAAAMTTAACAACAACAAGAAATCCTCCCCAGACACATGAAGTTAGTGACTTGTTTTATTACCGCCTCGCCTAGCCTGACACCAGTAAAACAGCGAAATCCAAGCCAGCGCTTATTATAGTCTTCGCTGCCGACGTTATGGGAGCAACGGATGGAGAGAAGCCAGACTTGAGGACACATTCACGGTATAACAAATGAGCACAGTGAAATATAGCTTCGTCTCGTCAACGCAAATTCCCGACCCCCGAGAGTATGTTTTTTTAGATATATTTTTCTCCATACATATAAATATATATTTCTCCACCATTTGACCTGTCTTGCGTATTATCAATGTAATAAGCCCCACAGCTTCAGGTTTATTACAGTATATTTTCTCTGTTTAATCTGCTGGGTGATTTATTGATTAGGCTGGTTGTGTCTCAAATGACAGCCTATTCCCCATATAGTGCACTACTTTTGAACAGGGTCCTGGTCAAAAGTAGTGCAATCGGGTGCCATAGAGATCTGGTCAAAAGTAGTGCACTCTATAGGGAATAGGGTGCCATTTTGGAGGCACACGCTGTCTCTAGGTTGGCCCATGTGTTAGGCAGATGTCGAGGCAGGCAGGCAAAACATTCCTCGGGAAAAGCTGGAGCTGGAAGGTTAGGATCTGCTTGTGCCTGATTTCCANCCCATGTGTTAGGCAGATGTCGAGGCAGGCAGGCAAAACATTCCTCGGGAAAAGCTGGAGCTGGAAGGTTAGGATCTGCTTGTGCCTGATTTCCAAATCTCTTCTCCCACTGGAATGGTCCTGAATGCCAGGGAGATTCCCTGTTGCCGGGRARCAKGGAGCAGGAATGCTGAAGCCTGACAGAATGGTAATGTSACAACGGGAACGCTGTTTGTTTGCACCGCTGTCATTCCCCCTGCCCCCTTTCATCCTCATCACAAGCCATATTTCCATTTTAAGTGACAGTGATAGACAACAGATAGGTTTTCTATTTTGGTGGGGGATATGTGTGTTTGTGTGTTATGTGTGTGTGTGGGCGCGCGTGTGTGTGTATGTGTGCGTATGCCTGCCTGTGTAGTGTGTATAAAGGTCTTTTGAAACAGGAATGAGAAATGTGAGCAATGATTGGTTGTCGTAACTTTTGACCTCCCTCGGGTCTTAAATTGCTTTCATGCAGATACGGTGCAGAGGGCGATTTCCTGTCATATATTACAGTAGGAAGGAAAAGGTGTATCTGAACATAGTGTTATGCCTACAGCATATAGCCTTCAGCCTTCAACCTGCAATATCCAACATTCCACAGCTAAACCGAACATCAAATTGATACTGTATGTATCAGCGAACTTTGCACTCTAACCTAAAAGTGTTAACATACTATGTTAGTGTTAATCTTGTGAGACAGATAGACACTGTATGAGGATGAAGTAAACCAACCTCCGTTATTATATGTGCAGCGTCCATGGAAGTCCATGGAAGTCCATGGAAGTCTGGACATTTGTTATATGTGTTCTTTGATGCCATCCCATATGTATGCAAAATGAGCCCATTAGTCGCTAAGTGATGACTGTCAGTCAACAAGAGCCTTCTCAAGAGGCAATTTCCTTTCTCTCTCTCTCGCTCTCTCTCTTCGACCACTTTAATGGGATTCATGTCATGTGTTTCTAGTAGATTTCTGGGCACACAGGCTACTCGGTGTGTCTGCTAAGCACACAGTGGCACACAGGCTACTCGGTGTGTCTGCTGAGCACACAGTGACACACAGTCAAGTGATTTGGGGGGGATTAAGGGGAATAAAAGCCTAATATCTGAGCAGCACGAAATGCTGAAAAGCTATATGACGTACCGTTATCCCGCTAATTATCCTTTCTATAAAAGTGTGTTATTGTTATTGTAATGTTGGCCTATTTTCACTTTCTCTTTTCTGTGGAGAGGATTTAGAAATTGTATATAAAGTGCGAATGAGATTTGAGGTAAAATCGAAAGATGGATTATTGCCGATAATAGCATACAGTCCAAAGGTGTATTCAAAATGAGTCAACTTTCATAAATAACTTAACCCTTTACACTCGTGGGAATTGGCCTATACGGATAGGGCTAAATGAAATGTTTCTTACAGAAGAAATATGGAAAGCATATGGACAACCATGGCAGCAATTAAAAGGGAACATTTTCGAGTTTCTGGGAAAATGATTAGACTAAAGGCGAGGACAAAACTGTTCACCTGACACAAGAAAATACTCTGGATACATTCAGTAACACGCTAAGGATATTCTTGGAAAACTTGGGGCAGTTGCAACATAAGACAAAAAAAATGACAAGGGTTTGAGTGCGAGGTCTAACTGGTGTTTCCAAGTGGCCACACACCTCTCCAAAGTGTGCACAGTTCCTAAGTCATTTCAATTCACTTTTATGACTCAAAGAAGAGTCTTCAACTATAAGGTGCTTTTTGTAGTTATTCCGTTTGGAACACGGCCCTGCATCCTGCCTTTACACGATGCTGTTGTTTACGCAATCCCAAAATTGTCCATTTATAAATCACAATCTGGGTCAGTTGGACATAAATCGAAAGCTTGTCCTATTGCCAACATGACTAGCTAAATGATAAAATACGATCTTACAGTGGAAGGCTTTGAGAGAAGCAGATCGTCATTTTGATGCGCTTAGAATGGAGCCAGGAGTGCATTCAGATGCGTGGTCCGCGGCAAATGTTCTTCACAATACAGAAAACACAGGCTCATTCTGTTCAGGACAACCCAGGATATGGCACCATGTCATCTTGTAACTGTACATCAAACATATTGATCATAAACATTGACAMTGTATATTATATCAGTTTTACGATATGGAAATTGTGAAAAGCACATTGTGTTTGACTTGCTTGTATGACATCAAAGTGGTATTTATTATAATCCTCAACGGCTCACCTTTCAAAATACATTGAGTCCTCATCATTTACAGTATTTACCCCACTCAGACAACCAAAAAGGTGCTAAAGTTGCCCAATCACCGGGAAGGATGGGGGCAACTTCTTGTCACTCGCGGTGCTCAATTTCAGAACGGCTGTCATCAAAACCCATACAGAGCTGTGAAGCAGAGACCCAGAGCTCTGACATCATGTATAGCATGTTACTGTACAGCCACTGCGTTCCAATTTAGGCATTTATCAGTGTCCAAAATCTGTCATTTTCAACTCATATACAKGTATGAGTGTAACGGGCTACAGGGTTAAGCACATTTTTACCATTCTTTTTAAGAGGCCTTCACTATTTACAGTCAGGTATGGAATTTGAAGATGTACTGTATGCTTATTACACCGTACGCAATGAATCTCTTTTTATCATTATCTCAAGTGGGCCTCTATTTTTAGTCACCATCTTTGTTTCATTGCTTCCAGATGGAACAGACTCCGAAGGAATTCGACATAACTTCTGGTTCTCATTAAGACTCAGACTGGGGTGACATCATCCCACATGAAAACTCTCTCGTCTTGGGATTCGACAGATGCCTGGGAGCGTTAGCGCTAAGCCAAGGTGCTAACCCCTAAAGGCGATCCCAGCCCAAATAAGGAAGACGAGTCAATGGTTAGTCGGATATAAAACAAGCGTGTATCATTTGGCATAGTGATGTCACTATCKTCTCCGCTGTCACACAATGGACTTAAAACCGCGCATTTTGTTTATTTGTGTTATTTTCTCTTTTTCAACACGTCCTCATCTTTCGACCTCTGACCTCYGGGATTAGCGAGCGGTACTTCGGCTACTGTGGGAAAATGTCAAACGGCGAGAGTTGAACTTCCTCTCGGTTAGGCCAGCGATTTTCTCCTACGATAACAAACACAGTTCTGTCATTATTATTTGTTTACTTAGCTAACCCTCTTTATCTAGGGGTGCCCCCACCCTTGGGGAAAAACTTCACCATAGGGCCATTCTTTAGACCGACGAGAGGGATTCAAGTTAAGTCAGCTCACTCTCCGAGGTATACAATGGTGCGCCCTCTACACTGCAAGCATTACCTTACAAGAGCTGTTCATTCACTCACCATCACATAATGCAGAGAGCAAGAGCATTCTGCATTGTCCCCTTACAGGTCACATGTCCAATGACCAGCAATTTCTTTGCAATGACTTTTGCTATTCATTGAATAGAACTGACTAGAGGGCGTCCATCGCAGCTCAAACTTTGAACATGAATAGTTATGTACTTTTACGAATGGTTTCGAATATTGATAACCAAAGGAAAGAACCAACTGAAAATGGATTATATTTGCCCATTGTAAACACATAATACTGTACTGTGCAGACCTGACGAACGCACATAAATGCATCCAACATTATTGCTAGCATGAATACTTCATAGATCGTTTTTAAAGATTTTAACACTGATACAGTTGATGCATGTACTCCTTCACCCTCTGCATCGGCAATACACCCACTCTGACTTCACAAAACGAAAATGCGAGAGCTTTCACTGTCAAAGCCATTTCATAGTAGATTTACCCTGAGCGTTCACCTGTCAAAGCCATTTCATAGTAGATTTACCCTGAGCGTTCACCTGTCAAAGCCATTTCAGAGTAGATTTACCCTGAGCGTTCACCTGTCAAAGCCATTTCAGAGTAGATTTACCCTGAGCGTTCACACATACAGGCTCATTTAGAAGAAATGTATCCTGAGACTTRAAGAGAAYGCTTCCCAAGCTCCTCTTATTCTGTCTGGAGCCACAAGAGGGGAGCAATGGAGAACTAGGTCAATAATAATGCACTAATTCCGCTAGCTCAACTCAGCGAAGAGTCTCCCTGTTGCTGAGTCTGCCTTCCAAATGGCACACGTATCCCCATATAGTGGATTACATTTGACCAGGGCTCAAAGGGTTCTAGTCAAAAGTAATGCACTATACAGGGAATAGGGTGTCATTTGGAACACAGCCTGTCTCCCACTAACTGTTCTGCCTCAAGAGGAGACTAATTCATCTGACTCAACTCAGCCAAGAGTCTCCCTGACTCACTGTAATACTCACTAATACAGCTTTACCTCAAAGGTCTGGGGAGGGACGGACTACATACAGGTTCAAATTGAATAGGCAGAAACGTCCTCCCTGTATGTAGGCTATAAAGTGTATGGTTTTTAAATACACTGCAGGCATGATGATTAGAATCAAAGCTAATTGACTGCCACAACTACATGGATTACTACAATGAGTTCTCTGATGGTGGTGGTGAGTGGTGACCCAAGGAGAAATAATGTGCTACAGTAGTAGCCTACCTACACAGTTCTCCTACAACCAACATCCAACCAACAAACCACCAAACCCTCAGTATGCTGACCAGCTGCTGGGACCAGATGGGGGTTGGAGCACAGCTTGATAGTCCACTGACCCCTATCTATCTATCTATCCTATACAATGACCCCTAGGYCCTGGTGACCACTGCTGCTGCAGCCGCCAGCCACACACACAATGGCCAGTCATTGACCGGCTGACACTGTGGACAATTGGCCCTGGGGTCAAAAGGGGATCCGAGGAGAAGCTACGCTCATTCACCTGAAGGGCTGGACCCTTTTTGGTGGTGGTGTCGCCTCGTAAAACGTCCCCCATTATATTTATGTCCACCATCATGAGGAGGTTGAGGGAATCATTGAGTGCCACTAGCCCATCACCATAAACATGAGTTATGGACACATGAATAGTAGATAGATAATATTGCCTGTTTAGAAAGTGACTAAGATTCAATAGGCTGAATGAATGGTGGTGGCCCAACCAATGAATTGCCATATCAAGACAAAATGCTCCTAACCTGAGGTAGTGGTGAGTGACTGTTCGTCCACTCTCTGTATGGTCAGATCATTTGAATAAAGGACCTACATGGTTCATGTGGGAATTGGTTTGCATACAACATCATTGATCAATGTCAGCAATATGATTAGTACTGTGAATACAGCCTCCCTAGGGCTTATACCGCTCTTCCATCATAACATATTATGATGAGCCCTATGTAATAAAACAAATGATGATAGCTTTCTCTGATGGTCAACTTCATAATGACACTGTATATTGTTATGCTATTTTGGAATAGCTATATGAACATGGCAGGGTTTTAAATGTGTTGTTTATAACCATGAGAATAGAACACGGGCAAGTGTCTCCTGCTACGTGACTGGTTCCCACTTGAAGAATTGAAAAAAAACTCCCACCTGGGAAAAGCTCTCTACGACTTCCCAAACAACAGAAGGAGAAAAGAGAAACAATTGATTAGAGAGGAAACAAGWGTTACGGAAGAAACGACACCCCGTGCTATGGGAGAGAAAACTGTCGTTCCCTATGACACTGTCTTACGAACTCTTGAGAAAATGACTCAATGAACAGGTCATCGCATCCTCACCGGTAAAACTCTGATGTGAAAAGACCAGCGGGCAACCCAAGGGTGGCCACGCTTTGCTTCACCCAGAATTCAATGGCAGAAAACAAGGCTTGCCTCAGCCGCAACTGCTTCTGACAGACCACGTTAGCTATGTCAGAAAGAAATACCTTAATGTAATAGGATGCAGTTCAGTACGACGCAGTACGCACTTTGAGGCAAGACAGATCCCTGGGTTGTTATCCGTGAAAATACTTTATTTCGAAATGAAATACGGGCTAAATAGAAATCCAACTGCTGGAGGTTTGGGAGAGATATCCAGCTGAATTACCTTGTTGGAAGAAAAACATCTATGGCTATTTGTTGGATAAAATGTCAGGTTGAATCATACCCATTTYAGAAGAGATACAGCACTGCTTTGGTTTTCTGTTTTGAAAWTGTAAATGCTACTGCAAACAACCTTGTCAGCATAATCCCTCCCCCTCTCCCCCCCYCCACACACACACACACACACACACACACACACACACACACACAGCCAGGACCAGTTGTGTGAAGTAGACTTAGTCAGGAGGGCACATACTGAGGAGTTCCAGTTTTGGTTAAAAAAGAAAAAGAAAAAAAAAAGATTTGAACTGGGAGGCTAATCTAACATCAAGTGGTGGGGGAAATGGTCCCGGAGAGGATCATTATAGCAGCTAATAGGGGCTGGTGATACATGAGTTTAGAGACATTCACAATGGCCTGTGGGACGCCCCCCTTGGACCCTGGCCCCCGGGACTGAGAGCGTGGAGGCAGGTGATTTTATGTGTGTGTGTGTTGTGTGATGTGTGTGTGTGTCGCTGTTGGTGTGTGTGTTGTGTAGTGTTTGTGGGTATGTTAGTGGTTGTGTGTGATGTGTGTGTGTGTGTGTGTGTATGTGTGTGAGAGAGAGAGAGAAAGAGAGCGAGAGAGAGGCTAGAGCCCAGCAGTGGACTCTCCCCCAGAAGCCAGGGTTGCATTGTGTTGTCCTGTAGCGAGAGCCTCATTATAGGCTGAAGCTACATTCTCAGATGTGGTCATAAATGTAAAAACATACATGAGCAAGGAACCAGCTGGATCACCTGTCACTAATGTCAACACAACTGATACTGTGTGCCTCTCTAATCTGTGCTGTTTGGTTAATCATCATGGGTTTGAATACATTACTTTGTTCTGTATGAGTGAAGCTTATCAAAGGCCTATACAATACATACTTTATCCTTACTTGGACTATGATAGCACGGATTAAAGATCATTAGAGGTGGAATAGAGTGTAAAACCTCAGATATGAATACTCAATATCCAGCCTGCAATGCTATTGGTTCTCGACCATCTATAACAGTACATATTTAGAATGAAATACAGTATAAATTGTATTAACAGTAGCTTCTTTATGCTAGAGAGATGAAACAAGAACTTACACAGTGGCGCTACCTTATTACATGAGTGATGTCAACCCTACACATGCAGTAGCCATCAAATGACCTAAAAGAAACACCTCAGTATCTGTAACCACAGAACCAGCAGTTTCCAGTTTCCACTCCAACCTTTTGCTTTTCCACCACTGCATGAATAATCTGACCTTAATTTTTTTTGTGGGGATAATTTTTTTTGTGGGGGGGGGTGCAAAAGCAAACGCTCAAAGACTCTGCTCGTGTTGAAAGTTAATAAGGCAGGCAGCATCAAACGAGGGCAGAGTTAATTAATCATCTCCGCTTCCTTTTCATGGCTCTCCCCTCATGGCTGTCCTGGGGGCGAGGCAGGCTGCTCCAGGTTGCAGCTGGAGCCRGGGTTGATATTAGCATATGGATATGTGAAGCAGACGGCTCGTTTCCGCGTGCAACTTGCAGCCACGGAGACAGSAAACGAGCAAAAAAAGACTGAAAGTGCTTTTTTTCAATGGCCCAAAAAAAAGGAAAAAGAGAATGTGGGATGAAGAGAATATGTGATGAAGAGGAAGATACGTTGATAACCTTCTCACTATTCGCTCACTGTGACTGACGTCTGATTTTTTTTTTTTTAAATGACCCCCCCCCCAAAAAAGAGCATGTGTGGAATCCAGGAAACACATGAAGATGTAGATAACCTTCTCGCTCTTGGGTCACTGTGAAATGAAATGAATGAAGATCAATTTCACTTTGTCTTGGAGGGCCAACTAGATTGCGAGAGTATATTTCAAAGGGCAGCCAATCATAGAACCCACTCTTAACATACTGTAGGGATCAGTGAAAATGTCAGCAGCGGATAGATGGCCAGGACAGCTATCCACGATTACCTATGAGCTGAATCTACATCACAATCTACCACACTGTCAACCAACTGAATTCTGCTCGGGAATTCCCTTTTAATGCACTTTTCTCTCTACGCCTATTCTGACCTTAAACTTAAGCATCAGAATAGCATGCTATTCACCCGCTATTTGTTTTGGGGTGAARATCAAAGAAATGAAGATGTGGTACTTTTCTAACCCTAAAAAATATAGAAGATCAGAGTATTGTTTTTATCTAMCAATTGGTGCTGAAAAGGAGACAAATTTGCATGTGTTCACATGGCTTTCTTTCATTGATCCCTAATACTCTGAACCGTTTCATCCATAGATTTGAATGAGTCTGTCGGAAAACAATCTAATTCAAATGTACACCAAATTGAACGTTTTCAGYGGTTGAATGAGATGTATTCAGCGAGGGCAAGGGAATCACGCCTGCAAAGCCCATTACGCACCTGCATAAGGTAAGTCTGAACACCAACTACTGAGAAGTGCGTAGGAATGGCGTGAGTAGGAAAGGCTTAAATTGCATAAGTCTGAATCTGGCCCCTACCGCATAAGCCAACATCAAATCCAGAACCCAACATAATACGACGACACAATAATCAAAGCATCTCTCACCTAATTCAAAACCTGTAACCAGTTGACAGCATTAGTTATTATCTTTGAGCCAAGAGACATACAGTATTTCCATCAACACAGAATTAATATCCTCCACAGAAGACACAACAATGGCACAACACACACACACACACACACAAAGAGAGAGGATACAGTATGAGTCAGCTAAGGGACCATGCCGTCGTTGTCCATTGCGGGGATATCAACATCCCTCTGCTTCAAACTGTGGTGGTGAGTTTTCACCATCCGTCCTCTCTGGCTGTTGGATTCAGCTGTCAGTCAGGCGTGATGGTTATGTGTAAGTGGGACCGGCTGGTTTAATCATGCTTAGACCTGGCCGTACCGGAGTTCATTGGCTTGAGCAGAATGAGGAGGACAGGAGGACTGCACTGGGCAGATGTTACAGCAAACTGTAGAGGGAACTTATATGTGGTTCACAAAAACAAGATGAATGGCCTCTTGAGATATTGTGAATTAAAACAAATATTATAATAGTAGGGGGTAGAGATCAGCTTTCCAATCCCTATATATTTTATCTTTGTGAATATATATATATAATTTAAATATATACATATTTTTGTAATGTATTTTTCTTTACTATTTCTACCCGACCCTACCACCCCTCCTAGTGGGTGTAAACTAATGGACAACACACTTAGGCTTCTACTTTCTGCTTATACTTGCACACTACTACAAAGATTTCTACGGACACAGCATATTTTACATGAGTTATCATTTGTTTGTTTTTTAGTCCGCATCCTTCAGTCACCATCAATAAGTGATTGTTAGTGTTGCTGTGGGTAGATGTAGGTCGTTGACGCCAACTGCTGCTAACTTGCAACAACACTATTTGCGTGGGATCAAGCATGCTCTATCTGGTCTAAGTGTCTCCAGACAATTTTGGATTGAGGTATGTCCTCCCATATGCACTCCTGTAGGACTTGATTCACTGTAGGAGACATTGGTGCCACATATCGCCCCAATATTTACTATGACGGCTTTCCTTTTGTGTTCTATGGCTTCCTTGTGTGCTAATCATGTCTATGTGTAACGTGGATTTCCGATGGTTGGCAGTAAAGGCCAACTAAACAATGTCTCTACAGTGAATAAGGAATGGGGGGAATGATTCATATGTGACAGGGGGTTTTGCGACTCTTAGTGAGAAGACTTTGGGATCTCCCCGGATGGACAGCAGACGGATAGAGACTAGATTGTGTGTTTTCTGGGAACATATACAGCCTCTTAAGTTATAATGGAGAGAGTGAGGAGAGAGAGAAGATGCCGACATATAGAGCGCAGTCAGAATGACGAGACAGAAGAGGGAGAGAGACAAAGAACTGGGAGAGAGAGAGAGAGACAGAGAGGGAGAGAGAAAGAAATGGAGACGAGAGACACGAGAGACAGAGAAAAAAGAGAGGAATGAGAGAGAGAGAGAGGAGAAAACTCCATCTCACTATTAGGGGAGGATTCCTTCTCCTTCTCCTCCTTCTCTTCTGTCTCTGTTGGCTTTTTGATGTTCCGGGCAAGCCCTTCAAGACCACATCCAACTGAATTATTTTACTAGTAGTGTGCTTATATGGAGCCACGGGTCTGGGTGCGTCCATGTGACTGGAACCTATTATCAGACAAATCACTCATATACCCTTTGTTAAGCTACATTTCCAGAGATGTGTTATGAATGAACTCACTTTCCATAAGGAGGAACACACTATGAGGTGCTGGAGAAGTTTGATCGGCAATGTTGAACGTTTCCATCTATTTTCACTAGTGTGTGTGTGTGTGTGTGTGTGTGTGTGTGTGTGTTGTGTGTGTGTGTGTGTGGTTGTGTGTGTGTGTGTG
>NC_036867.1:35236775-35249098 GCF_002910315.2 Salvelinus sp. IW2-2015 | reverse complement strand
CTCTTAGTGAGAAGATTTGGGATCTCCCGGATGGACAGCAGACAGGGATAGAGACTAGATTTGTGTTTTCTGGGAACATATACAGCCTCTAGAGTGTATAGATGGAGAGAGGAGGAGAGAGAGAAGATAGCCGAATATAGAGCGCAGTCTAGAATGACTGGACGACAGAGAGGGAGAGAGACAAGAATGGAGAGAAGGAGAGGACAGAAGAGGGAGAGAGAAAGAAATGTGAGACGAGAAGACACGAGAGACAGAGAAAAAAGAGAGAGAATGAGAGAGAGAGAGAGGAGAATCATCTCACTATTACTGGGGAGGATTCGACTTCTCTTCTCCTCCTCTCTTTCTTGTCTCTGTGGCTTTTGTGTTCGGGGCACAAGTTCCAAGACCACATCCAACTGAATTATTTACCCTAGTAGTCTGTGTCCTTATATGGAGCCAACGGTCCGGTGTGCGTCCATGTGACTAGGAACCTATTACAACCAGAACAGAATCCATCCATATAAACCTTTTCAACTAACATTACAGAAGGTAACACCGACGCCAACTAGAGAATGCGCAGAGGGAGAAAAAAGTTTGAAAATTGGGAGCGAAAAGAGGGGAGGCCTTGGGGGAAGCCAGAGTGTCAGAGGTTCAGAAAAAACTGGCCGAAAACGGGCCTATTTCCACTCCTCGAACTCCACCACTGTGAGGCCTAAATATCTCAGACTTACGGACCCATCACAGCACAGTCGAATCAGAGAGCAGTGAACTTAACAATTAAGGTATTCTTTCTCGGGTAGTAGAGAAAAAGAACATGGCAATGTGGCCAGATGAGGGTTCAAGCTGAATCCCTTTAAGACATGGGTAGTTACACATGTAGCGGATACTACAGATACCCATAATGCTCTGACAACATATCCGCGTTTACATTAGTAAAGATGAAGCTTAAAATAATGGTGTTCGCCATCTGCTCAGAAGGTAGCGATCTTCCCTTACCAGTATGCAGTCACTGCCTACCTGAGGACTCTAGAACGAACCAAAAAGGCTAAACAAACACATGTCATTTACACTATCATAATAAAATACATATGAATAAACACATTGACAGCGGCAGTAGGTGACCAAAGTATATCCTCTGCACACAAAATTATTTAGTCCTCAGAAAAGTAGTCCTTTGAGCTGAGTTTTTATGCTTTCTATGGTTATAACTTAAAGAGTTATAACTTAAATGGTTATGCAGATGGAACTGCTGAAAGTGGAAAGGAGGCTGGAGCACCAAAGCGGAGGGATACGAGTAGGGAGGATGAAGGGTTAAGCGAGAAGAAAGCAGTAGCAGCTACAGGTGTAGTCCCCCCCACCCCTCCCCCCCCCCCCCCCTCCCCTGGGCCCTGGGGAATGAGCCACCTGGGAAACGCGTCCGCTAAGGACAGACGAGCCTAAGAGCAGGTTGTGAGTGTGTGTCATGTGTGGTGTGTGTGTGTGTTGTGTGTGTGTGTGTGTAGTTGTGTGTGTGTGGTGTGTGTGGGTTGTGTGTGGTGTTGTGTGTGTGTGGTGTGTGTGTGTGGTGTTGTGTGATGTGTGGTGGGTGTGTGTGGTGTTGTGTGTGTCACTGTGTGTGTGTGTGAGAGAGAGAGTGGGAGGGTTTGCTTTTGGGTGTTATCGAGGATGAAAACTTAAAGACATAGACACCTTCAAAGTGTATGGTGTGCTTGATGTGCGTTGTGCTGTACCCATAAACTATAGTTAACACCAACATAAACTACCTATATTTAACACAAACAATTAACGACTATATGTTAACATGCACAATAACTACTAATATGTTAACACGCATAATAACTACTATATGTTAACACAAAACAATAATACATATTGTTTAACACGGCATTAATAACTACTGGTATGTTAACACAAACAATTAACACTATACGTTAACACGCGGCATAATAACTACTATACGTTAACACACGCATAATAACTACTAATATTGTTAACACTCACCAATAACTTTTACTAGTATGTTAACATGCACAATAACGTACTATATGTTAACATGCACAATAACTACTATATGTTAACAGGCAAACAAATAACTACTTATATGTGAACCATGCCACAATTAACTACTATATGTTAACATGCCCACAATAACTACTATATGTTAACGGCAACCAATAACTACTATATGTTAACACGATAATAACTACAATATTTAACACAAAAACAATAAAACTACTAGATGTTAACACAAAAAAACTACTATATGTTAAAACGCACTATAAACTACTATATGGTAAAAAATCTAAATAACTACTATATGTAACATGCAAAATAACCACTATATGTTAACACTCACAATAACTTCCTGTATGTTAACATGCCAAAATAACCACTATATGTTAAACACTCACAATAACTACTTATGTTAACACCGCACAATAACTGCATATTATGTTAACACGCACAATATACTACCATAGTTAAACACAAAAACAATTAACTACAATATATTAACACTCAACATAACTACTATAAGTTAACACAAACAATAACTACTAATATGTTAAACTAACAAATAGACTGACTATACGTTAACACGCTGTCACGCCCTAGACCATAGGAATTGCCTTTGTATGTTTCTATGTTTTGTGTGCGTCAGCTTGATTGGTGGGGCATTCTATTTGTATTGTCTAGGTTGTCTATTTCTGTGTTTGGCTGGAGGTGCGTCCCCAATCAGAGGCAGCTGGTCTTATCATTGTCTCTGATTGGGAGCTATACTTAGGTAGGCCTATTTCCATGTATGTTGGGTGGCTTGTTTTCTGTTTAGTGTATGCTTCACGCTGGCAGAACGTTCGTTATCGTTTTTGTTGTTTTGGAGTAAATTCATTAAAAGTAATTATGAGTACTGACCACGCGGCACCTTGGTCTTCTCCTTTCTCCCTCTATACGACGATCGTTACAGAAACCACCCACCAGAAAAGGACCAAGCAGCGTAGGTAAAACCCAGCGAGCAGGAGGGTTCTGGGACTCCTGGAACATGGGAGCGAAATTATTGGACGGCCAAAGGACCCTGGGCAACAACTGGGGGAGTATCGCCGTTCGAAAAGAGAGCTGGAGGCAGCTAAGGCGGAGCGGGAACACTACGAGGAAATTGTCGTGAGGTAACGGGCACGAAGAGGCAGCCCCAAATTTATTTTAGGGGCGGGGGCACACGGTGGATTTGCGGACTCAGGTAGGAGACCTGAGCCAACTCCCCGTGCTTACCGTGGCGAGAAGGGACTGGGCAGGCACCTGTGTAATGCGGGGAATGCGCACGAATGTCCCCAGTGCGCACGCAGAGCCCGGTGCTTACATCGCAGCGCCTCCTCGAATCGGGCCGGCTAGAGTGGCATCGAGCCGGAGGGATGAGCCGGCTCCAGCGCAATCTGGCTCCAGGCGTCTCCTCGGCCCGGGTATATTGCACCAAGCCCGGCGCCACGGTGTCTTCCAGTTGCGACAGCAACAGCCCCAGTGCGGCCTGTTCCAACTCCCCGCACTTGCCGGGCTACAGGGGGAATTCCACCAGGGCGAGTGGTGCTAGCTCTCCGCTCGATACCGCCAGTGTGCCTCCACGGTTCCAGTGCATCGGTTTGCCCGGCCAAGGATAGGCCTCCTGCATGTCTCCCCAGCCGGGGGCTGAAGTTCTGTGTCTGTGCTAAGCACTAACCCTCCTTGCATGTCTCCCCAGCCTGGTGAGTCCTGTGCCTTCTCCCAGAGCCAGCCTTTCTGTGTTGCTCTCCATCCATGGATAATCCATGGCAAGAAGCCTCCCAGTGATAAAGTCCATGGCAAGAAGCCATCCAGTTGATAATACCATGGCACAAAGCCTTCAGTGAATAATCCATGGCAAGAAGCCTCCAGTTGATTATCCATGGCACGAAGCCGCCAGTAAATCCATGCAAGGGAGCCTCCAGTGATAATCCATGCAGAAGCCTCCAGTGGATGATCCATGGCAAGAAGCCTCCAGTGATAATCCAGGCACGAAGCCTCTCTAGTGATAATCCATGGCACGAAGCCTCCATGGGCAAGAAGCCTCCAAAGTGATAATCCATGGCACAAGCCTCCGTGATAATCCATGCCAAGGAAGCCTCCATGATAACTCCATGGGCACGAAGCCTCCAGTGATAATCCATAGCAGAAGCCTTCCAGTGATGAATCCAATGCACGAAGCCTCCAGTGATGATGCCATGGCTACGAAGCCTTCCAGTGATGGATCCATGGGCACGACCTCCAGTGATGATCCATGGCATGAGCTGCCAGTGAGAATCGCATTGGTCGAAACCCCCTGTCACATATGAATCCCATTTCCCCCCCCATCCTATTCCTGGTAGAGACATTTTTAGATTTGGCCACTGCCACACATCGGAAAATCCACTTACACATAGACAGATAGCACACAAGGAAGCCATAGAACACAAAAGGAAGCCATAGTAATAAATTGCGATATGTGGCACCATGTCGTCCTACAGTGAATCAGTTCCATACAGGAGGTGCATATGGCAGGCACATACCTCAATCCAAATTGTCTGGAGACACTAGACAGATAGAGCATGCTTGATCCCCACGGCAATTAGTGGTTGTTGGCAGTTAGCAGCAGTTGGCAGGTCAACGACCTACATGCTACAACACAGCAACACTAACAATCACATTATTGAGGGTGACTGAAGGATGGGACTAAAAACAAACAAATGATAACTCATGTAAAATATGCTGTGTCCGTAAAATCTTTGTAGTATGTGCAGTATAAGCAGAAAGTAGAAGCCTAAGTGTTGTTGTCCATTAGTTTACACCAACTAGGGGAGGGGTGGTAGGGTTACGGGAAAATAGTAAAGAAAAATACATACAAAAAATATGTATATATTTAAAATTATATATATATATTCACAAAAAAATATATAGGGTATTGGAAAGCTGATCTACCCCCTATATTTATATATTTGTTTTATTCACAATATTCTCAAGAGGCCATTCRTCTTTTTTGTGAACCACATATAAGTTCCCCCCTCCATGTGCTGTAACATCTGCCCAGTGCAGTCTCCTGTCTCTCAGTCTGCTGCAGCCATGACGGTCCGGAGGCCAGGTCTAGCATGATTAACACCCAGCCGGTCCCACTTACACTATAGACATCACGCTGACTGACAGCTGAATCCCACAGCCAGAGAGGACGGATGGTGAACTCACCACCAGCAGTTGAAGCAGAGGGATGTTGCATATCCTCCCGCATATGGACACGACGGCATGGTCCCTGAGCTGACTCATACTGTTCCTTCGGTGTACCCTGTACTGTTTCTCTCTCTCCGGTCCCTTTCTCTCTCGCCGTCTCCTTAACGTGCCTCCCTTCCAAACGCTTGCCACGCCTGTGGCGAATGTGTGCCGGAATCCGAAAAGAKGATGCAGGATTCAGGAAGCTCTTTATTCCCTCTGTCCTTCCGTCGCGGCACACAGCTCTTCCTCTCCTCATCCCCCTCCTCCTCCTAGGCACAGCAGCACATACACTCTTCTGCTGCTTGTCAATATTTAACTAGTTTGTCAAGTTGGATTAAATCACCTGTTCAGGATCCCCTGTTTTCTGCCGTCGCCCTGGGAGCGCAGCAGTGTGTGTGTCTGCGCGGGTGTGTGTGAGTGAGTGAGTGAGTGTGCTCGCTTACTTGCGCGTGTGTGTGTGTGTCTTGTCCGGGCTGGTCACAAGAAAGGGCGGTCGATTTCAGACGTTTGAGAAGGTCCCGAGGACATCGCTATATGCCTTGTCAGGGTGTGTGGGAGCAAGGACATCCAACATGTCAACAGACTAGCGCTCCTGGAACCCCCAAACCCTCTCCTCCACTCTCCTCCTATCTCTCAGCTCTCTGCCGCTCCATCTGTCTACTGAGCCGTGGCTTCTCCTGTGTGTTTACAGAGGCATGAGGTTGAAAATGAGCATTGCRAGGAGAGTTGACTGTCAGAGCAAGAAAGCCACGGCTAATGTAAGAGCTCACTGACATTCGTCTCCTGAATATTCTCCTAGTCAGTCAGAACCAAGGTTAAGCAGTGCAAATGGAAAGGTACTGTCACGCCCTGACCATAGAGAGCTTTTTATTCTCTATGTTAGTTAGATCGGGGTGTGATTAAGGGTGGGTTATCTAGGTGAATTATATTTCTATGTTGGCTTGGTATGGTTCCCAATCAGAGGCAGCTGTTTATCGTTGTCTCTGATTGGGGATCATATTTAGGTAGCCATTTCCCCATTGTGCTTTGTGGGATCTTGTCTAGGTAGAGTTGCCTGTGAGCACTATTTTAAGCTTCACGTTTTGTTTGTTCGCTTTATTGTTTTTTCCCTTTTGAGTTTTCTATTCCAAATTAAAGGATGGAAACATACCACGTTGCATCTTGGTCTACTCCTTATGACGAACGTGACAGGTACAAATAAAGACCTACTGACACTCACAGAGAGCGCACAGAGAAGAAGTCTCAGTMGAGCAATGACAATTCCGGTGGCCACAGACATTTACCGTAGCATGTTCTATGAATATGTGCATGTGGCGCTTTATGAATACCTCATAAGGCATGATAAATGCACTTAAAATTAGCGCCTGGATAATACCAGTATGGCAATCTTTTTTCCATGGGAAAAATGAAAACACGAAGCAGCCCAAACTCATTGGTCCTTTAAAAACCTGCTGTATATAAAATATTGTGTACTAAAGATGTTAAATCCACTTTGTGTTTTGTTTCCTTCCCACAATACTAACGAATATCGCAATACTGGTATCATTGCAGCCCAACTTACAATGCATTATGGTGAGGTTATTCAAGGGTCACCACAGTAAATTATATTCTTTAAAGTGTAGATAGTATCATTAGATTTAGATTCAGAAGATAGCATAATTGGACATGTTCACATACTACATTGATTTCCTTCGGGTTGCAAAATACAGGTAATTTCACCGATTTTCCAGAAATCTCAGTTGGAACATTAAAGTGAGCTCAAGTGTGATGCAATCATAAGAATGTAGACTTGGTGATTCAGCATGAGCATCACACTTGATGAGCAAACGATAGTACTAATTGGGCCAATTTACGGATACGAGGGCCTTTGATTCATTACAACAGAGGACCTACGCTGCTAACCACAGGAAGGGACAGTCTGTCATAATGCTTCTAAGAGGTTGGCTCCGGGGTGACGTTCCCCGACCAAGTACAGATCTAGTAGGATCAGTTTTCCCTCCCCTGATCCTACCTTAACCATTTGTGGGGGAAATGCAAAACTGATCAAGATCAGTATTCTAGGGGTAGCTTCTCTTTCTCCAAGTGGCTCGCCCAGGCACTGATGTGACATTTTGTAATCTTGTGTGTGAGCTGTAATGTCATCTTCCACTCACTATAATACCTAGAGGACTGGGACCTGGAGGTGGGATCCAACCTCTCTTCCTTTTGACTCTTCTGGAAGAAAATCTGTGACAAATAGGTCAGTGTTACTGAAATCTTGGTTTGCTTGTCTGTTTTGAAATAGGGATTAAAAATTCAAAAATTCTCAGAGTTTTCCAGAAACTCAGTGGGGGGGGGGGATGATCCCAGATCTCCTGCGCATTCACTCCTAGATACAGGAATATTCCAACTGAGATTTCTGGAAATCGGTGAATACCTGTATTTGCTAACCCGAAGGATAACTGTAGTATGTGAACATGTACATTATGCTATCTTCTGATCTAAATCTAATGATACTATTACACTTTAAAAGAATATAATTTACTGTGTGCCCTGAAATCAGACTACCATCTAATTCGCATCCGTAAGATTAGGACTGGACATGAGTAAAGAGGCGGGTCGGCGTCGACGATCAGGTTCATTCGGGCGAGTTACTTCGTTGTATTGTGCGAGAGGAAACAAAACCCCCTACGAGATATGTGAGACTTTAACGATTCTTTAGTACCACATTTAGGTATTTATATAGTGAGTGAGGAATGCAAGATTGACTTTATTAAAGCTAATGAGTTTGCGGACCATGCTCCCAGTGGTCTTCAAGATATTTTCGACATGGAATAAAAGTGTCATATGCATATTGGGTGGTATCTCGGCAGGGCTAAGTTTAAAGCTGCTTAATCATGGCTTTAGTGAGGTAGTACGGTGAAAGGCGCACATGCAAATATCTACTCAGCATCGTAGGTCTACGGGTGATCTTGAGTGTCTGATGGCACGGGTATATGATTCATTCGTCTACTGAGAACTAATTGGTTAGGTTTCTATCTAGTGAAGTCTCCTGGGAGTGGAGGTGGTTATATGTATGTCCGATTCGTTCTAGAGAATTGTAGACCAGATGCCGTGTGTTAGGTGTGGCGTCGCTAATTAACTTTGGAATAGAAGACTACAATAGGGAAGGAAACAACCTACAAGAGGAGCACCAAAACAGACATAGTTAAGCGTGAAATATATGATGGTAGTACCAGGCATACTTCACTCGCACTGGATACAAGAGCCCAAAGCCATGGAAATGTAGGAATATGATCGAAGCCCAGAGTTCAGAGGTACATGAGCGCATAATGCTGGCTCTGATTTGGGAATCCCTAGTATGCCACAATATATAGTAACATATAAGTTCTTAGAGTCTGAGAATGCAAGACCACTCCTTAATCGGAAATGGACCCCAACATTCCCTCCCCCGTGCATATAGACTATGGAAATTAAAATCTCTACCTATGGCAGGTGAGCGTGACGTACTTTTCATGTGCAGTGAGTCCATCATAATTCCTCTAAGGTTTGATGGATTGCACTTACAGAGCAGTATATAGTCAAGCGAGACAATGTCAGTGATTAGCATCTCCCATACTAGCCCAAGATAGTAGCACCGTGAGCCTTTCTGATCTAGACACGTCACTCGTCAACGTCCTGCTCATTTTCTAACTCATGCCTCTAGTAAACACAAGAGAAGTCAGGATTGCAGTAGAAGATGGTGGCATGGCAGGAGCTGTGAGAGATAGGAGAAGAGAGTCGATAGTTCGAGCAGGGATGGAGAGATTCTTAGGTGAGGAGTTCTGAGATTGATACTGTCTGGATGTCTAGCTCCTGAAATAAAATATATTCGAAAGGCATTATAGCGATGTGGAGGGCATTCATCAAACCGTTGAATCCGAATCAAGCCTGTTTATTGTTGACACGCCTCAGGTACATGAGATACTCACAACACGCTGCTAATGTAGTTCGATTTATAAGGGGCACTACGCTCACCAGGTGCAGATGAATAAGTCACTCACCCATCACACTTTGTATCAACACACTGCAGAACACGTCAATGCACCTCACACAGCCAAATAACAGTCAATGCAGTCACTGTCGCATCACTCAGTTCACACTCACGAGAGTTTTCACTCACTACACACCCTGAACTCATTCACTCATCAATCTCGATTATCAAACATGGCTCACAAATCTCCTATCTCCGATCAGCTCACTACACTACCATCAATCATTAACTATCCATCTCATCATCACTCACACACAACCTCGCAGCAGTAACTACACACACGGCTGCAGCTCGCCTAGGGCTGGCAAGACTAACAGGGGACGCTGAAGAATGATTTTAATCCAATCTGACTTCTAAACTAGTCACAAGATGGGACAAAGCATTAGCCCATGTGCAAGAAGAGTGATTTGTGCTAGCTGTGTCGATAGGAGGAGTAGGCGGTATGAGGAAGAGGTGTCGGAAATGTAATATATTAGATATTTGAGGTGGAAAGAATTGACGTGTGCCGACGGAGAATGTGAGAGAGGAATCTAAAGATGCCCAGGATCTGATCTGCAGTGCACTCGTTTCGATATCCGGACTCCCTCTCGAAGCAGGCCGTGAAAGCACAGCGTTTGGTAATGTGGGAAGACCAGGTAAGTAATGGCAGACGGCCGATGCAGTAAAGAGGAGTAGAGAGAGACATCATAGGTACAGCGCAGAAGGAAAGTATGAGGATCAGACTCAGGAGACCTATCGCTGTTCGGTGTCTATATAGAGGGATGGATATAGCAACATCCTTGTCTTACACTGCTGGTAGGTGAGTTCATCTTAGCCTCATATGGAGTGGATTCGGTCAACAGTCGCGTGCTGATCTATAGTGTGAGGGCATAGGTGTACCTGGCGTGGTAGATAGAATAGAACCAGACCTAAGCCAGGACGATCTGGATAGAGTAGCTGATGGAGACAAGAGACTGCACTGGGAGTAGTGTTACATTGAGCAGGATGGGGGGAACTCTATATTGGATGGAGGCAATAGTGGCAGCTGACGATTGTGTTGTTGTTACATTCTGTGACAGGAAATCCCTGAGTGATAACGAGTAATCCTGATGTACCTAATATTTAACGATAGATAATCAATAGTAGTCACAATAGCAGATCCATCCAATCTCAGATGGGTGTGTGGGCCGAACATTGGGGATGAGAGAGTTCACAGACCCACGACTACCAGTCAAACGTTGGCATTGGAGCCTGCTGAGGATGGAATGACACCCAGTATAACAACCAATCAGTGGTCTCGCCTCGCGCCCAGTTCATGGTCGGGCAGGGCAGTTGGGCCTCTTCTATCATGCCGAGACGCTGCATGGTGGCAAAGGTTGGGCCTTTTCTCCTGAAGATGAGTGTGGAGCTCCACCTTCAACTCCAGGCAGCTTAACCACATATTCAAGCCTGTTAGCTGCTCTTGCAATCTATGCTCAATTCACTCCAGGGCGCGAACACTGCAATAACCTGTCTGGATCGGATCACAGTTCACACATTTAATAAACCCCAAGACACAGTACTGCGTTCAGTGGGCGTGGTTAACGTACGGACACAATAGCGATGTGATGAAGCGATGAAGTCTTGGGATAAGTTTATCTGCATGTTGGCTTTAAACAGGGAATCAATAGAAGAGGTCCAAGGTTTACTCTGATTTCTACAGTTAGTGATCTGTAGCTAATTGTTTACGTTGCCATTGTGGCACTGAAATTCGCAAGCCAATGAAGTATAATCACCAAGTCATTCTATTTCTGCTCATGGGCGCGAGGCGCCCGCCCACTGCAACTGGAATAGCAATGCCCTGAATTGAAGTCAGTGAATATTTAGTAGAGCAGGTTTTAAGCGTGTGGTGGGTACTAAAGATGAGTCTCTGGCTTTAACAAATGTGTGAACTGCTATCTTCCTGGGTCTTGAATCTGTAGGAAGGGTGCACGTGAGAGAAAGTAGAGTGTAGGTAGTGGTGTGTGTGTGTGTGGTTGTGGTGTGTGTGTGTGTGTGTGGGTGTTGTGTGTGTGGTGTGTGTGGTTGTGTGGGGTGTGTGGTGTGCTGTGTGTGTGTGTGTGTGCTGTTGTGGTGTGTGTGTTGTATGTGTGTGTGTGTGTGTGTGTGGTGTGGGTGCAGGATGTTTGACGTATGACTGGCATCAACTTTCATCTGGATGATTGCGTAAAGAGAAGAAATTGTCCTAAATGGCGGCCTTGATCTTGTGCAACAAGGGATATTGGAGGCGGGAAACTGATGTCAATTAAACAGTGCGGCTCTTGCTGTGGAAGCGAACCGGGTAGAGAAACTCGTGTTTAAGAGATTAAAACTTAGTGGTTACTACAGAGATGAGCGGGCCCATTTGGTCTTGATGCATCTTGTCTTGATTTCGCACGTATAAAGATAGACTCTAGTGCGGGGAATGGGTATAAGAGTTGACAGCGACAAGAAATCTACAGTGAGCGGAGAAAATAGTGTTTCAAGGATCAGGTTAGTGAGGGTGTACACAGATATTACGACACGGGTAGAGTGCAGCAAATAGAAACGCTCAGAGGAGGGAGAGAGAGGAGAGAGAGAGAGAGAGAAGAGGAGAAGAGAGCGAGAGAGAGAGAGAGAGAGAGAGAGAGAGAAGAGAGAGAGGAGAGAGAGAGAGGAGAGAGGGAGAGAGAGAGAATGTAGTAAATAAAAGGTAATGAAGTTTTTCCTCATCATATACAGAGCGAGGCAAAAAGTATGAACTGTTCTGCTCATGGATGCAAGCCTATTATTAGAGTCATTACAGAAATGCAAGCAACAATGAAGCCCGGGTCTCACAAACGTACGTTATCAGGCAATGGTCTAAATTAGTTAAGGGGATGCCCTGTGCTTTCTCACAGTAATGTATCGACAGGTCTCCTTTCTATGGCTAATAACTAAATATGAATCAAACAAAACGCTCTACAAGGACGTTGCTGAAGATTAAGCATGTGTTTCCAGATGTTGTGATCGGAAATACTATTAATTTGTGTAGAACTACCTTAATAGATGTATACGATCGGGGGTCTAGTAAATGGAATCATTAGTAGATGAAAACAGAAGGAAGTCGTAG
>NC_036867.1:35220383-35236750 GCF_002910315.2 Salvelinus sp. IW2-2015 | reverse complement strand
TCTAGTAGGATCAGTTTTCCCCTCCCCTGATCCTAACCTTAACCATTTGTGGGGGAAATGCAAAACTGACTCAAGATCAGTATCTAGGGGTAGCTTCACTCTTCTCCAAGTGGCTCGCCCAGCACCTGATGTGACATATTTGTAATCTTTTGTGTGAGCTGTAATGTCATCTCCACTCACTATAATACCTAGAGGACTGGGACCTGAGGTGGGACTCAACTCTCTTCCTTTTGACTCTTCTGGAAGAAAATCTGTGACAAATAGGTCAGTGTTACTGAACATCTTGGTTTGCTTTGTCTGTTTTGAAATAGGGATTAAAAATCAAAATTCTCAAGTTTTCCAGAAACCTCAGTTGGGGGGGGGGGGGATTCCCAGATCTCCTGCTCATTCACTCCCTGAATACAGGAATACTTTTAATTAAGCAATCAATTGCATAAACTACTTCAACTATGACAGTTCAGTTTCTAACAATAAGCTTCAAGTCAATTATTTGAAAGTAATATTGGTAGTACCTCAACAGGATGAGACACCTGTACATTGAATTTACTCCTATTGCTCAATAACCAATATATCACTTTTTGGGAAAAATTCCTATACTGTTCAATGACCAACCTAACTTTTTGTATTTTCTTTATAAGGGGTCGCCAGGTGCATGGAAGTTCTACTCACCTTCTCTGTAACACCTGGAAACGTCTCACACTACAGGCCAAACCAGTAAGGTATGTCGAACAGACATATGACACTGTTTCCCCATTCACACCCTAATAGCTTTCACAATACTCTGTACTCAAACAATGGCCCCTCAAATTCTTCTCCGATGTCTACCACATCAGTTAAACCTAAATCATTCTAACAATATAATATAAAGAGTGTCTGTCAAACTAAACGAAACGAAGACTAGTTTCTTCAGTGTTTTCAAGTGGCTTTTGCATTTATTTACTCAGTAGTCGGGCTAATGTCGGAAAATGTAAATATTTAGATATTTAGGGGAAATTATTTAGGGAATGTAGATCCTTCCAGAACTTGCGCTATGCACCAAGCCAGGGTGTATTTAAACAGTAGTCTTCTCGTAAAATATGAAACCCCCTCTAGGGATTTGTAGAAAAGGAATTACCTCACTGTGTGCTTCAGAAATGTATAAATTTTTAAATGTAGATTTAGAAAGATCATTGCATGCTCAGCGGGGCAACTTCCTGCATGCAGAAATCAACAACAACAAAATTAATATCTGCCAATTTGAGCCGTGCCTTGAGGCATACACATATTGGATGGAGGCCAATAGTGGCAGTCTTGACAGATTTGTGTTGTTGTTAATTTCTGTGAGCAGGAAGTTGCCCTGCTGTGCATGATGATGTCATATCCCTGACTGTACCTTTAAATCTTCTACGATCAATAAATCAAATCAGTCTATCCACCAATAAGCCAGTCCATCCAAATCTCCAGATGGGGTGTGGTGAATGAATCCCGAACATTGGGGACTGAGAGAGTTCACAGACCACAGACTACAGGTCATAACTTGGCTTGGAGCCTGATGAGGATGTGATCACACCCATTCACCCTAACACCCACTCAGTTGGTCTCCCTCTCTGCCGCCCTTCCCTAGTTCAGTGTTCCTGGGCAGGGCAGTCTGGCCTCTCTCTATCCCTGCTAGTCCCAGCTGCATGGTGGAAGGTTGGGCATCCCCTTTTCCCCTCACTGACAGATGCAGTGTGGAGGCCCCTCCACCCTTCACCACTCTCCCAAGGCCCAGGCTCTAATCCACCATATTCAAGCCTGTTAGCTGCCCCTCTGCCAATCTCTGCCTCATTCACTCCCAGGCCCCTGAACCACTCTGCCAATAAGCCCTGATCTTGGATCAGTGATCCACAGTTCCACACATCATAATAATAAACCCCCAAAGACACAGTACTGCCAGTTCCATGTGGGCGTGGTTAACAGCTACGGACAAAACACATGCAGCAATGTCGACTGACAGGATGGACCACTTCCTAGTGGGATAATGTTTATCTGCATGTTTGGCTTTTAACACAGGGAATCACAGGAAGAGGATTCCCAAGGTTCTTAACTTCTGTTTCTACCAGTTAGTTGACTGGGGTAGTTCATTGTTTTACGTTGACATGGTGCACTGAGATTCTGAGAAAAATGCCCATATAAATATAATCACCAGTCATTCTATTTCTGTTCTATTGCCGTGTCACCGTCTTCAGCTGTCCATTGGACATACAATGGGCCTGAATCTGAAGTCATTGATTATAGTAGAGCAGGTTTTTTAAGCCTGTGTGGTTAAACCTAAAGATAGTCCCTCTGGCCTTTACAACAAATAGCTGTGAACTGCTATCCTGTCCCCTGGGCTCTTGGCTCTTTCAGGAAGAAAGGGACACAGAAGAATTAGAGGTGTGGTTGTGATGTGTGTGTGTGTGTGATGTGCTGTGTGATGTGGTGTGTGTGTTGTGTGTGTGTGTGGTGTGTGTGTGTGATGTGTGTTGTGTGTGTGTGTGTGTGTGTGTGGTGTGTGTGTGTGTGTGTGTGTGTGTGTGTGTGTGGATGTGTGTGTGTGTTGTGTGTGTTGTGTGTGTCGGTGTCGGTGTGCACGATGTTTGAATATGCACGCGGCCACGGCAACCACTTTTCATCTAGGCATGATTGGGTAAAGAAGAGAAAGTTCCCTAAATTGGAGGCCCTCTTGACTCAACGGGGGAACAAAGGGCCATCTTATTGGACGGAGGGGGAAAAACTGATGTCCAATTACACATGCGGGCTCTTGGCCTGAGCGAAGCGACCGAGGAGAGGAGAAAACTCAGTGTCCTCTTTACAGAGATGTAACCAACTCTAGTTGTTGACCCTACAGAGACTGAGGGGCCTACTTTTGTCCGTCTGAATCATTCTTGTCTTTGAATTTCGCCGACATAATAACCGATAGACTCATGGATGGTTAAATAAGAGTTTGACAGCGACAGAACTACGCTACATTTAGCGGAAATAGTGTTTTCAGGATCATTACTGAGGCGTTGTAACACAGATAACTTACGACACGGGTCAGAGACTTCAGCAAACATCAGAACACGCAGAGAAGAAGAAGAGAGAGAGAGAGAGAGAGAGAGAGAGAGAGAGAGAGAGAGAGAGGAGAGAAGAGAGAGAGAGAGAGAGAGAGAGAGAGAGAGAGAGAGAGAGAGAGAGAGACAGAGTTCAGAACATAAAAAGGTCAACTGAAATGTTTTCCTCATCATCTACCAGAGCGAGTGCAAAAATATGACTGTTACTGCTCATGGATTGCTAGCCTATTTATTAGAGTTCATTTACCAGAAACGCAAGCAACAAATAACAGGCCAGGGTTCTCCACAAACCTACAGTATACAGGCACATGTGGCTCTTACAATTAGTTAAAGTGGAATGCATTAGTGAAGAGCAATGCCACTCGTTGCTTTCTCTACAGTAACTGTATCCACATGTCCTCTTTCTATGGGCTAATCAACTTGAAAATCATGACATCAAACCCCCAACGCTCTACAAGGTACCGTTCCCTAGAACGATTTCATTATACCATGTTTTCCCAGACATGTTGTGAGTAGGAAATACTATCTAATATGTGTATTAAATACCTAATAGATGTTATACAGAATGTGATTAACAAGTCCAAATGGAATTCATAAGTACATGAAATAAAACCAGAGGAAAGTTTCATTAAGTCTCAGGGGCTAGACGAATCTCATTAAGGTCGGAAAACTAGACGAGTGGCCAGTAGCCCCATCAAAACAACCTCGGTAGCGATTAAACCGGTTTTATGAGCAAACAGGGGGCCGAGCGCCCGACTACTCTTACCCACGGGATGAGGTGAATATGGAGGATACCACTGAGTTGGAACTCAGCACGGAGGAATCGTGATCCCACATCCAAGGCTGTAATCATTTGTCTCTAGCCCCATCAGAGCCAACTCCACCAAGGCAGTTCCCATGAGACTGTAGCCAGGACTCCAAATCCCCATTATGTAAAACTATCACATGCTCCCTGATCACTGTTGAGGCCCTTAGCTCCACCAGGTGCTAAAAGGAATAGGTCATAGGTTAAACCCTGATCACTTCTCTCCATTATGATTATTTGACACATGTCATATGAACCCTAAGCCACCTTCAAACAGTGTGTGGACTGTGGAGACATCCCCTTTAGAGTTATACATGCTGTTATACCATAGTCTAGCGTGAGAACCGGCCTCTGACCACAGTGGCTCGTCACTGGATTTCTGTACTGTTATAACTCTCAGTTAGACACAGTCGTTTGAGCCATAGGATGTGATATCAAACGTCCCCATTGGACTGCATAGTAATGTAAGAGCCCAATCCCCTTAACAAGCATGTCTACCCCCGTACACAGTACTTGCTACCCAGCACCATGTTTTATTTATGTCTCTACTTGGCACTGTGGTAGCTGACTGTAATATGGCTATKGTGAAAAAAAAGAAGCTTTACCAACCCGACTCCATGCTGGCTTATCTTCAAATTAATTTGCAGTTAAATGACGCATAAACCAAACTAATTTGTCTGTTTTGGAGATATGTTCCCTTTTCTGGCTTGTTTTATTGCTCTGTCTCCAGCCAATGTGGAGTAGGCCTACGAAACAACACATAGGCTCTGGATAACAACAATGGAACAAAACGAGCATATAAAATATATTATATGAGGAAAGGCTACCCAGAACCAGGAGCCTGACAGCTACCTAGAAACCAGACGTAGGTTCGAATAGTATTTGTTACCTTTCAAATTCTTCATCTGCGCTTGACTGGGGCACATTGAACCAATGGAATAGTACCAAAAGTGYAAGGTGCAAACCCTGCCMAAATGGCACTCCAGAAAGGCTCAATCAAACATTGAAGGAAAACAAATACTATATGAACCCAGCTCTGCCCAGAAACACAACACAGAGACAAAYAGGAAAGCACTCCCACATGCTGTTTAGTCAGCAACAATTCACAACTAACCAGTGAGTGTTTAATCAGTAACGTGGAACACTTGATTATTAACCCTCCACTTGGAGTATTTTCAATTTGCTTTTGCTTTTTTTTGTCAATTATCTCTAAGCATGAATGCATAGCTGCACGGATAAAATACAATTTTGGCAGGAAATAGGGAGAGGTTGCAGAAACAACGGTATTCTAAGCTGCTTACTCACTTACGGTTCAGGGTGTTGTTTCATGTCTGATTCATAAACACACCCATTCTTCTCTTGATACCTCCTGATACATCGTCGTACGGCATGTGCCTGATGTCACGGCTGGAAAGACAGTTGCAAAGTGTTGATACATTTCCCAGAATTCCCAGTTTGCATTCCAACTAGGTTTTCCGGAAGTCCGGGAATTTTGAAAAAGTCACTAGAATTGTACAACTCAAATAGACAAAAACCTATATCATTTCACAAATGGACCCCCCAAGCTTTGAAGGGCCAGTCTGCAGTTCAAACAACAACAACAAAGTGGTCACCCTAACCTCATGAGGCAGGTACATGTATAACCTATATCAAATGGATGTACCAATCGCAGATTGCCACTTTAATAATTTTAGATCTGGCCTCATCCATGGTGCATGCATGGCTAACATGTACTAACATGTACTAACATGTACTAACATGTACTAACATGTACTAACATGTACTATGAGAAGTCACAGGGCATGAGGGAGCAGCAGAATGACTCTGATGGAGCTGGATCCTGACCTATATTAGGGCTAATCGCTGGGCTGTGGGCAGGCAGTTGCGGCAGACACAGAAGGGCATCATTCAGTTCCAATATACTGCATCACTGCATAATTGCATGACTAAGAGCAGTCTCATCTGCAGCAGGCAGACTTTAACATGATAAAATACATATGCACAGAGAGTCCACCCAGCAACACAGATCTCTTATGTAATGCAAGGCAGAGAATGCCCTAGTTAGGCTACAGCTCGCCCTACGCCCTTCCTTTAGAAAGATAACCCTGCATGGGGATATTAAATATAAAAACCAAACTGAATAAAGTATATTGGAGTTAATTGGATCAATAAAGCCAGATATCTTCTTTCATACACTACCGGTCAAAAGTTTTAGAACACCTACTCATTCAAGGGTTTTTCTTTATTTTTACTATTTTCTACATTCTAGAATAATAGTGAAGACATAACTATGAAATAACACATATGGAATCATGTAGAAACCAAATAAGTGTTAAACAAAGGAGTTCTCACATATGCTGAGCACTTGTTGGATGCTTTTCCTTCACTYTGCGGTCCGACTCATCCCAAACCATCTCAATTKGGTTGAGGTYGKRKGATTGTGGAGGMCAGGTCATCTGAYGCAGCACTCCATCACTCTCCTTCTTGGTAATATAGCCCTTACACAGCCTGGAGGTGTGTTGGGTTATTGTCCTGTTGAAAAACAAATGATAGTCCCACTAAGCCCAAACCAGATGGGATGGTGTATCGCTGCAGAATGCTGTGGTAGCTCATGCTGGTTAAGTGTGCCTTGAATTCTAAATAAATCACAGACAGTGTCACCAGCAATGAACCCCCTCACCACAACACCTCCTCCTCCATGCTTMACGGTGGGAAATACACATGTGGAGATCATCTGTTCACCCACACCGCGTCTCACGAAGACACTGCGGATGGAACCAAAAATCTCCAATTTGGACTTCAGACCAAAGGACAAATGTCCACCAGTCTAATGTCCATTACTCATGTTTCTTGGACCAAGCAAGTCTCTTCTTATTATTGGTGTCCTTTAGTAGTGGTTTCTTTGCAGCAATTTGACCATGAAGGCCTGATTCACACAGTCTCCTCTGAACAGTTGATGTTGAGATGTGTCTGATACTTGAACTCTGTGAAGCATTTGTTTGGGCTGCAATTTCTGAGGTGAACTTATCCTCTGCAGCAGAGGTAACTCTGGGTCTTCCTTTCCTGTGGCGGTCCTCATGAGAACCAGTTTCATCATAGCGCTGGATAGTTTTTGCGACTGCACTTGAAGAAACTTTCAAAGTTCTTGAAATGTTCCGTATTGACTGACCTTCATGTCTTAAAGTAATGATGGACTGTCGTTTCTCTTTGCTTATTTGAGCTGTTCTTGACAAAATATGGACTTGGTATTTTACCAAATAGGGCTATCTTCTGTATACCCCCTACCTTGTCACAACACAAATGATTGGCTCAAATGCAGTAAGAAGGAAAAAAATCCACAATTGTATTTTTAAGAAGGCAAACCTGTTAATTGAAATGCATTCCAGGTGACTACCTCATTAAGCTGGTTGAGAGAATAGCAAGGGGTGTGCAAAATCAAGGCAAAGGGTGGCTATTTGAAGAATCTCAAATATAAAACACTTTTTGGGTTACTACATGATTCCATATGTGTTATTTCATAGTTTTGATGTCTTCACTATTATTCTACAATGTATAAAATATTAAAAATAAAGAAAAACCCTTGAGTAGGTGTTCTAAATCTTTTGACCAGTAGTGTATGTACAGTAGGTACTATTCCACAAAGGAATTACATTTTTTCGTCCATTAAAATAACATCAAATTGGTCAGAAATACAGTGTAGACACTGTTAATGTTATAAATGACTATTGTAGCTGGAAACGGAAGATTTTTTATGGAATATCAACATAGGCATACAGAGGCTCATTTTCAGCAACTATCACTCCTGTGTTCCAATGGCACGTTGTTTATCATTTATCAGTTTATCATTTTAAAAGGCTAATTGATCATTAGAAAGTTATTATTATACGTTATTAATAAACCAATTTGGCACATTTGGGCAGTCTTGACACAAAATGTTGAACAGAAATTCAATGGTTCATTGGATCAGTCTAAAACTTTGCGCATACACTGCTGCCATCTAGTGGCCAAAATCTAATTTGCAACTGGTCTGGAATCATACATTATGGCATTTCTTTTGCATTTCAAAAATGATGGCATAAAAAAATACGTTTTTTTTTTTTTTTCTTTGTATTATATTTGACCGGATCTAATGTGTTATATTTTCTTACATTCCTTTCACATTTCCACAAACTTCAGTGTTTCCTTTCAAATTGTATCAAGAATATGCTTATCCTTGCTTCATGGCCTGAGCTACAGGCAGTTAGATTTGGGTATGTCATTTTAGGCGAAAAAAAATTAAAAAGTGGTGGATCCTTTTTCACAAACATTGACAAAATATTTTACATATCCAAAACAAAGGGTGCCGACAAATGTAATGCTTTCAAATCTACTGGCAGACAATGTGTTGAACAATTACACAAAATCCCTGTGTTCATAGATTCATAAACCCATTGTCTAACCAGTGACTAGATACAGGTACATTCTGATTCGGGCTGGAAACTGGAACATGAATGCTGGGCCTGTCGCCAGACGGAATGTCAGAAATGGCCTTTCTTGTTTTCACAGATGCCTGGGAAAATAAATGTATCGGGAGGCTCATATCCTCTCAGGAAAGGGAGTGTTTACAGGCTTTAGTGAGTTTCTCTGCCAGGGCCACGAGGGCTCTGGAACCCTGGCTGGGATCATCCACATCCCTCCTCACCAGAGCAGGCCAGAGCCAGACATGTTCCACCATAGTGCCCCCGTTCCAGGGTAACAACTCAGCCCGCTGGCCCCATTTTGTCACTAGCTCCACACTAGCCCTGTACTAATGCTACAGGGCTCCTTCTGCTCCTCTCCTAGGGCAACGAAACCCCATTCTGCCCCTATATACTCCAGCTGGTATAAGAGCTGTCGGTAACACTTTCTATGTCTATAGTATGGCGTGTGGTTAATATGGCCCAGTATCAGCCTGGACAGTGAACCAGGCCAACACGTGTCAAATTAAAGCAATAAACACCATATCCCAAATCTTCAAACGGTAATTGCACCGCCTGTTATCACATAGGGTGTCATAAACAAGGCGCAATAATCAGGCACGTGATGTCCCGCTGAAGTGATTTGAGGATATGATCATATAATGATGAATGAAAGTGAACCACTTTTCAGTATAATTTCATGACCACCATTTAATCAACATCTTAGATGAGAATTAGAGACTTTTTGATTTCCTTCTGTCATGAAAATGACTTAAAACCAATCATTTCCGCGTCACACAACTTCATAAATGTCTTCTCACTGTCAACTGCGTTTATTTTCAGCAAACTTAACATGTGTAAATATTTGTATGAACATAACAAGATTCAACAACTGAGACATAAACTGAACAAGTTCCACAGACGTGACTAACAGAAATTGAATAATGTGTCCCTGAACAAAGGGGGGGTCAAAGTCAAAAGTAACAGCTCCATTAAGTACTGCAGTGCATCTCCTCCTCAGGGACTGCACCAGATTTGACAGTTCTTGCTGTGAGATGTTACCCCACTCTTCCACCAAGGCACCTGCAAGTTCCCGGACATTTCTGGGGGGAATGGCCCTAGCCCTCACCCTCCGATCCAACAGGTCCCAGACGTGCTCAATGGGATTGAGATCCGTGCTCTTCGCTGGCCATGGCAGAACACTGACATTCCTGTCTTGCAGGAAATCACGCACAGAACGAGCAGTATGGCTGGTGGTATTGTAATGCTGGAGGGTCATGTCAGGATGAGCCTGCAGGAAGTGTACCACATGAGGGAGGAGGATATCTTCCCTGTAACGCACAGCGTTGAGATTGCCTGCAATGACAACAAGCTCAGTCCGATGATGCTGTGACACACCGCCCCAGACCATGATGGACCCTCCACCTCCAAATCGATCCCGCTCCAAAGTGCAGGCCTCGGTGTAACGCTCATTCCTTCGACGATAAACGCGAATCCGACCATCACCCCTGCTGAGACAAAACCGCAACTCGTCAGTGAAGAGCACTTTTTGCCAGTCCTGTCTGGTCCAGCGACGGTGGGTTTGTGCCCATAGGCGACGTTGTTGCCGGTGATGTCTGGTGAGGACCTGCCTTACAACAGGCCTACAAGCTCTCAGTCCAGCCTCTCTCAGCCTATTGCGGACAGTCTGAGCACTGATGGAGGGATTATGCGTTCCTGATGTAACTCGGGCAGTTGCTGTTGCCATCCTGTACCTGTCCTGCAGGTGTGATGTTCGGATGTACCGATCCTGTGCTGGTGTTGTTACACGTGGTCTGCCACTGTGAGGACGATCAGCTGTCTGTCCTGTCTCCCTGTAGCCCTGTCTTAGGCGTCTCACAGTACGGACATTGCAATTTATTGCCCTGGCCACATCTGCAGTCCTCATGCCTCCTTGCAGCATGCCTAAGGCACGTTCACGCAGATGAGCAGGGATCCTGGGCATCTTTCTTTTGGTGATTTTCAGAGTCAGTAGCAAGGCCTCTTTAGTGTCCTCAGTTTTCATAACTGTGACCTTAATTACCTACCGTCTGTAAGCTGTTCGTGTCTTAATGACCGATCCACAGGTGCATGTTCATGAATTGTTTATGGTTCATTGAACAAGCATGGAAAACAGTGTTTAAACCCTTTACAATGAAGATCTGTGAAGTTATTTGGATTTCTACTAATCATCTTTGAAAGACAGGGTCTAATCTGAAAAAGGTACATTTCTTTTTTTTGCTGAGTTTATTTCTGATACACATCAACCTCGTTCCCACTAGGGAGGGTGTCCAATCAAAAACCCATCTTTTGACCAATGGGTAAAATATGTGAATTCGGTAGATATTCCTCGAAGAAAACCAATGGTCCAAACCTCATGTCTCTATCGTAATCTGTTCAAAAGTTATTTTAGTTTATACCCTTGTAGGATGGCCAAGATTAGGGCCTAAATCAATAAATTACTAAATCAATAGAGGCCAGAGACTAAAAGTGGTGAAGAATCCGCAAAATAACAGTACGTCACCTAAGCTGGATGCTGTGAGAGAACCAAGGCAAACTGACAGGCTCACCGTTGAACTCTCATCTTTCTTCTTGAATCCGAAGGACATAAAACAATATAGAGGTAAGATAGATATTAATTTTGAGACATGACATGTGGTATTTTCATATTTTAGTAGACGGCTTTTCATATTCATGGGAAATTCCTGTTCTTTTTTGAAGATCTCTCGGGAAAACAAGCGCTATCTCTGTGAAATGTCAACGGAGCACTGAGCACACTGAGCAAGCTTTTCATTTTCAAAGCCTTTAACATTTAATTCAGCTCCCGTGAAACAACTCTGCAGAAGACCACCACCACGCGTCGCTGTGAGAATCGACACCGCTCGGACAACAGAGTTCGTTGCTTATTGCCCGGATGTATCCGACATTTTGGATATAATGTTAATGATATATTAAAGAAAGACCCCGCTGAATGATTCAGAACATGAAGAATATCCTGGTCAAATGTATTTTATTTTAGAACATAAGGAAGTGAAATTTCATAGCCAAAGCGTGTTTTCCCCCAATCTGGGCAGAGTGTGTGGACACCCTACACTAGGGCTAAACCAAGCCAAGCTAAGGCAGGTTGTACTGTGCTGGCCTGGTTAAACATCCACCATAGTTGGTGGAACAGCATGCTGGAACCATGCTGGAGAGAACAATGTGAAAACAAAAATAAGAACGGGAAGGCCATAATCGAGACCTACCACCACAGACAGACGTGCTTGTACTTGACATTCCAAAGGAGCACTTAATACTGGGTTCACCTTGAGTTAACCCTGACAAAAACAAGTTTCCACTCTCCAGTCTTGTGTGTCGCTCTAGACACCGGGGGATAGATAAGCCTGTCAATCACGTCGACACAAACACAGCCAGAGGAGGCTGCTTTTTCTCAAACCGTCTGACAGGGTATGTTTAGTGTACCAGACTTGGGTTCAAAGCCAAATAGTAGCTGTTTTGTTTTAAAAACTTTAGCCACACTTGATTGAGTTAACGTCAATGGAACCAATGGAGTAGTCCCAAAAGTGCAACTGCAAATCCCGCCCATCTGGCACTCTGGGCACAGGCTTAATCAAACCCAGGTCTGGTTTGTACTTTTCTCTAACCTGTGTGAGTTGTAGTGAAGGAGAGAGAAAGAGACATATACACAGAGACAGAGACACAGAGAGAAAAAGAGACACAGTTAGAGACGGAGACAGAGAGAGAGACGGAGACAGAGAGAGAGACGGAGACACAGAGAGAGACGGAGACACAGAGAGAGACAGAGACGTAGCACAGAGCGGATGGGACACAGAGAAGACGCGGGAGATCAGATCGAGACACAAGAGCGACAAGAGAGAACAAGAAACACAGAGAGAGACAGAGACGGACACAGAGAAGACAGAGACGGAGACACAAGAGGCACGGAACCAAGAAGATGAAACACAGAAGAAGACAAGACATCAAAAGGAACATATGGAGAACAGAGCCCAGACAACAACACAGAGAAGACAGACACAAAACGACAAGAGATGATGAGACACAGCGAAACTAGCGAGGGACGACAGAGAGACAACAAAGACAGAGACACAGAGAGACAGACATAAAGGGAATAGAGAGAGAGACACAGGACACATAAAAGACATAGGAGAGGAAAAGACACAAAAAGACCTTACCCCGCACATTGACTCGGTACCTGTACCCCTCTGTATATAGCCTCGTTATTGTTATTATTTGTGTTATATGTGTCTCTGTCTCTCTCTGTGTCTCTGTTCTCTCTGGTCTCTGTCTCTATACCTGTACCCCTCTGTATATAGCCTCGTTATTGTTATTTTATTGTGTATATATATATATATATATATATATATATATATATATATAATATACACATTATCTTATTTAATTTTTTTTAAACTTTCGTTTATTTAGTAAATTTTCTTAACTCTATTTCTTGAACTGCATTGTTGGTTAGGCTTGTATGTAAGCATTCACAGTAAGGTCTACAGCTGTTGTTTCGGTCCATGTGACAAATAACATTTGATTGATTTGACACAAGAGAGGACAGAGAGCGGAACAAGAGAGCAGACAGAGAGAGAGACAACCAGAGAGCGACAGTGAGAGATACACACAGAGAGAGACAGAGACACAGAGCACAGAGAGAGACAGACACAGAGCACAGAGACCACAGTGAAACAGAGACACAGAGAGACACAGAGACACAGAGGAGAGACAAACACAGAGAGAGAGGAGCTTGCCCCTTTGACTTACACCAAGTTGCTGCCAGCGACAGTCGCTTTAGCTGCTCCCTCTCTCCAGTGTCTTCATGGTCCTCCTCTTCCGCTGCAGCCCACCGCCACGGCCCTGGAGCCACTGTGGGGGGGGGGGAGAAGCCAAAGTACACTCTTTTGTACAGGAGAGACACTATCCTTGGTTCTCCCAGTTGGCTGGTGTACACCAGTAGTGAGCTGTAGAAGTTAATAGGCAATCACCTTAATTGTTATAAGACTCAAGTCCATGTTATATTTTGCGTCTTTGAAGCTGAGAAGGCGGCGCTCGTCTCTGCTCGCTCTCCTCTCTCTCTCTCCCTCTCTCTCTCCCTCTCCTTTCCTGGCTTCCCACCCTATCCTCTCTTCTTTCCTTACCACTTCTATCGTTCCGTTAGTGTTGTGCTGCCCGCCTGCTCGCTCTGCTAACCTGATACAACCGGAAGTGTGAGAGAGGAAGGAGGAGCCTCACTCCACTGATCATCCCTGAGTTGATATGTTTTCTGTCCCCCTCCCTCCCTTCTCCTACTTCATGTTTTCATAGGCTTCTCCAAACAGACTGGGAACCAGCGCGAACCTGTCCAATGGAGGCTAAGGGAGAAGATAAACACTTCACTTCACGCATACTACTCCTCTACAAAGAGCAGGCTCTGTGCCTCCGCTCAGCCCTGCCACAGAGTAAGCACACAACCTCCTCATCAGTGAAGCGCCCGGGTCAAAGGTCGCACAGGGACAGCCAAGGGTCAGGCACCTTCTATCATGACCGCTGTATGGTATGTAATGTATGGATTGTGTGTGTAATTACAGTATGTTACGTATTCTAGGAGGCACTTCAAAAGAGAACATCTCTTTGGGTGCTGAATACAATTCATCTCTTTTAAGGCTAAATTATTCCAGGTTTACTTGCCTTCGCAAGATTGTCTTCTAACCACACCCCCCTGGTCCCAAGGCCCTCTGTCTCTGGCTTGTCTGTTCCACCCTGGCTGAGACCTCAGTGGCTTGACTACACCTGTCAGTCAGTATGCTGCTGACATCAAAATGCTACGCTACATCCACTGTCAATCTCTCAAAAGTTTCAGTCAATATACTGCTAATATTCAGATAGCATTTCAAACCCACACAAAAATTGTTCATCTAAAACACAATTGACTACTCATTGCTCTTACGCCAGCACTGGTAAAACTGGTTGAGATTACGTCATTACAACCAGAAACTGGTTGAAATGACGTCGTTATGATGACATGTCAACCAGTCTTGCCGGTTTGGTCAGCCCATTCTTGCTGTTCTACATCTAAACGTGGAAGGAAAGGGCTTGATCAACGACAGGACAGGACGTCATGCAGGCTTACTCTGGTTATGCCACCACCAATGATCCTACATTCAGTAGTTTTGATGTCAATCAAACCTGGGTTTAAATACTATTTGAAATCATTTCAAATACTTTAGCTGGGTTCGATTGAGCTTGCCTGACGCAACGGAACCAAAAGAATTGTCACAAAACTACAAAACCTGCCCCATCTGGCAGGCTAAAACAAATGCCCAAAGTATCTGAAAGTATTCAAATAGTATTTGAACCCAGGTCTGATTCCTATGTGTGCCAGGACATTACGTCAGCTGTAATTCTCATTCCATGTTTAGATTACATTTCAGTTAGTGCCTTCTCTCTAAAGATTAGACTGGATGTAAAGCCCCCACGCTTCCTGCAGACGGCCAGATAGGGATTGTGGGTAATCGAGAGCAAATGATTCAAATGGATTTACGTTTGAACTTGACTGCCCTGACTCGAAAAACAGTAATAGATTAACCAGTCAAATGCAATGACACCGTTTCGCTTGAATGTAGGGTAAACTCGAACAGGGGAGTCAGAAAAATAGAACCAGAGAATACATTTACGCTGAGCAGTGAGAGCTTATGCACAGTCTTCATTGAAATGAATGGGGGGCAATTCCCGCTCTGCAAAAGTTACCCTTGTAGTGAAGCTGGTCTGTAAGGTTGTGTAGAAACAGGTGGTCGATAGGAGGTCGGAAAGCTTAACCAAACACATTTGGAGTCAGATATGAGAATAGGGAAGGTAGTGAAAAGTGATAACGTACAAGGACAAAACTAATGGTTGAAAAAAGCAAATTACACTCGATCTTGGATAAACAGCTTCTGACATGGTCAAGTTTGGAGAAATATGTGCAACTGGCCAAAAGCAAAAGAGAGAAAATGCACGAGGCAGGACGTACGTCTGTAGACCAGTGTCTTACATCATCAGCCGAACGTTGAAAATACTACAATAACATGTGTCTATCTAAATGCATCACGTGATATTTTACAAAGACTTTAAGATTCAAATGTTCGTGGAAACGTCAGTGAAAAGTCCAAGTGGCTGGATATGTCCCCAATGGAGCTCAGGGATATGGTTCAGTGAACATACACTTGTGTGATGAGTAACCTTTTCGGTGTGATTAGCACATTTGGGATAGTCCCGAAGAATTGGTTTTAGACTTTAGCTCAGAGGGCTAACACAGTCCTGAGACCTGGGTTTGATACCCAGTCTATCCCATATGCTGTAGAAGCTGATGGAGTCTCACCAGTCTGTTTGTTGGTCAAGGGAACTCAGCAGCATAAATAGGCCATAGAATACTAGGAACAGATTACGTCTGTGATGATCTCTAGCCCACGCTATCATCACGAAATACAATCCCACAGGGAACTCCCTATCCTCATCTCCTTATCTCCTCACACACAACAGCCCCTCCTTTCTCCAAATGATTTACACCAAACCTAATTACCACTATGTAAAACCAGTCTTCTGTTGGGGGCGGCACAGAGACAACAAAGAAAGACACACGTCTATGGCCATATTACACGCTCGTCCCAGCCAGTAAGACAGTAAGTCAGCCAGCCAGAAAGTCAGCCGGGTGGAATGGATGCAATCAAAGATCCATGGACAATCCTGACATCTGGGAGTCTTTGTGTACACCCCTAATTAGATGCCAGGGTGGAGGTGGAGGCGGCTCTGAGGGTTATGGAGGGGGAAACCACTCTTTTTAACATCTGCTGAGGGAGAAACTAGGGAGAGGGGGTACATTTGGGGTTGCACAGGGGTGGACTAGAGAGGTGAGAGGGAGGGAGGGCTGGCTGACTGAGGATAATGAGAAAAGAAAATAGCATTATGATCACTTATATACAATTGTAATATGGCATCCATCACTTCCATTTTATTTGCACTGCGATAGGTTATTGTTCTGTGGATGCACTGATCCATCAACAGATGTAGGATCTTAAT
>NC_036867.1:35154519-35220358 GCF_002910315.2 Salvelinus sp. IW2-2015 | reverse complement strand
TCAAGTAGCCCTCCTCAGGTCGTGCAGCCAAGCCACAGTGATGTGCTTAGACGTCAGGGAGGAGAGAGATACTCTTCCAGGTTGAAAACTAGAAAGGTCAATACGTTGTTGTAGCAACAAAATGCTATATTTTTTTATGCCGAACAGACTGCCACTGTATCCAATGAATAGATTAGATGTGAGTTAGAATAGATTGAATTTGCATGTCTCAATGTCAGTTCGAAGATAATGGAGTGCGTCTTCACCAAGTGGTTTGTGTACTAGCATTTGAGCAATTGATTAATACTGTTATTCTGATAGATTTACCAAAAGGCTTTATCATTAGCCAACATAATGTTTTTGAACTTATGTATCATTTGAGGCTTCCAATTAAATTCTCAAGAGAGTCGACTACAACCTCTTCTCACCAGCTGTCGACTACACTCTTCATCTGACCAGCTGTAGACTACACCTTATGAGTTGTCCTTATGATATAAGACCCATTGTATAAAAGGGGCAATCTGGGATACAAACACACCAAAAGCACCACGCCAATTTGGGGGTAACAAACTCAGCCTCGCTTTGACAGCGAAATGTCACGGGTCTCCTAGAGTCTCTTGCAACAGCACAGCAATGCAATGACTACGAGAGGAGGAATACGAAACACAGTGTGGGAGTCTTTTGAAAATGCATTAGTGGCATAAGGAAGGCAACAGAGGCATTTAGAGAGGCTGAAATCGGTGCATTTCTGTGATCGCGACTGCGTGGACAAACAAGTGGGTGACGTGACCGTTTCTGATGGTTTCTGTCAGTGTGCCCCTTGTCTAACTTTACTTCTGGGGTCTCGTGGTGAAGGAATGCTTTAAAGTGTTAAGAGCAGAACATTCTGTGGGGAGCCCATGAAAAGCAGACCGGGGTCTTATTGGAAAATACTTTAGTCTTAAAGAGTAGGAGTGCGATCCAGGATTCCCCTCCTTGGCAAAAGTTGAAAAACGGAAAAATGTTGATCAAAAGGCAAAACTGATCCGAGATCAGCACTCTACTCTGAGGACACTTAATGAATATGGCTCAAGGGCTTCTATCTAAACAGTAGAGCTTAATCTAGGATCTGTTTGTCTATTGGGATCATATGAGTTACTGTTATATGGACAGGAGGATCCTGATCTAGATCAGGCACTCCTTACTTTTTAGACACTTGAGACATGACAGCCTTTGGGCCCATATTCGAAATTAGTCTAAGAGAGATGCTGTCCCATAAAATCAAGCGTCATCAAATGATCTAAAAGCTAAACTGACCCTAGATCAGCACTTCTAAACTGATCCTCCAGATCAGCACAACTAAGTATTCTCTTGAGTTTTGTGAATAAGGCAGACCAGTAGTTTTCCAAATCAGCAGTGGTAGTCAGAAAAATTGGTTGGCAGTAAAAGCTGTGAGTCACGTTGTCTCCCTTTATAATGAGAGATGAGAGAGAGAGGGAAAAACGAATAACACGATTTAAACCTTCTGAGAGCACTGGGGTCTACGCCAAGCCACAGACGCCTTCAAGGAATGCAGCTGGGCCTTGCTTGGTTTGCCACCGCCTGAGAGGAGACATAGTAAACGCTGGCTGGTCAGACAGGACTCAAGTCACTAACAACAAGAGCTTTGAGACGGAAGTATGCATTTTGAACCTCTATGATAATGTGTGTGTGTGCTGTGTTGGTTCATTCTATCCTGTGGGAAACCTAAAATCCCCTAAAGTCCGCCACAAGGACAGCTAAAACGAAGGACAATTCCCCCATGAGGGACAAACGCTATTTTATACTTAGCGGTTAGAAATTAGAATCTAGGGTTAGAGGTTAAGTAGTTTAGGTTTAGGGTTTGGGTTAGCGTTATGGGTTTAAGGTTAGGGAAGGGTATGGTTTAGGGGTTAGGCAAATAAGGATTTTGAATGGAAATGGAATTGTAGGTCTCCATGAGGGTTTAGAAGGAAACATAACAATTGTGTGTGTGTATAGGAAAGCTTGGGTAAATGATGGTTGTTTGTGGACATGGGCGAGGCTGTGCAATTGGTGGGCATTCTCTTGTAAAAGCCCATTTAGCAGTAACGGAAGTTTATAGGAGACATAAAAATTGAGTGTCAAATGAAAGCTATGAACCTATATCATATTTTTATTAACGGCATATATAAAAACTAGCATAAGCAAAGGTTTCTAGTCAAACGGGATGGAAAAGGAGTTTTTCGAAACACTACAGAAAAAACGTTAAAGGTATTAGACTGCATCAAAACACAATATTGTTGAAGTTAGTCTAAAGAAGGCCCCAGTTTACTGCTTCTTTAATCAGAACAACACGTTTTCAGCTGTGCATTATTACGATGCAAAAGGGTTTCTAATGATCAAGTAGCTTTTAAAATATAAACTTGGATTAGCTAAACACAACGTGCCCATTGGAACACAGGAGTGATGTTGCTGATATGGCCTCTGGTTCCAGTCGATGTATAGATATTTCGTAAAAAAAAATCCAGCTACAATAGCAGTTACAACATTAACATGTCTACACTGTATTTATGATAATTTGATGTTATTTTTAATGGACAAACAACATTTGCTTTTTTTTTTCAAAAACAAGGACTTTTGAAGTGACCCCCAACTTTTGAACGATGTGTAAGTCCAGCTCTGGCTGGGGCCACTCAAGAACATTCAGAGATCCTGCTTTGGTCTGGCTGTGTGTGTAGGGTTGTTGTCCTGTGGAAGGTGAACCTTCCCCAGTCTGAGGTCCTGAGCGCTCTGGAGCAGGGTTTTTTATCAAGGATCTCTCTTCGTACTTTGCTCCGTTAATCTTTCCACCTCAATCCTGACTAGGCGTCCCAGACCCTGCCATGAAAAACATCCCCAAAGCATGAAGACTTCCACCACCCATGCTTCACTGGTAGGGATGGTTGCCAGGTTTCCTCAGACGTGACGCTTGGCATTTAGGGCCAATGAGTTCATCTTAATTTCATCAGACGAGAATCTTTTTTTGTCATGGTTGGAGAGCTCTTAGGCTGGCCTTTTGCCAAACTCCCAAGCGGCGCTGTCAATCGCCTTTTACTGAGGAAGTGGCCTTCTGTCTGGCCACTACCATAACAGGCCTGATTGGTGCAGTGCTGCTCAGCAATGTTGTCCTTCTGGAAGGTTTCCCATCTCCACAGAGGACTCTAGAGCTCTGTCAGAGATGTGACCATCGGGTTTAGGTCACCGTCCCTGACCAAGGCCCCTTCTCCAGATTATTTCATTTGGCCAGGCAGCCAGCTCTAGGAAGAGTCTTGGTGGTTTTTTGGAACCCTTCCCCAGATCGTGTCTTGACACAATACCTGTCTCGGAGCTCTATAGACAATTCCAGTTTGACCGTCATGGCTTGGTTTTTGCTCTGACATGCACTGTCAAACCGTGGACTTTAAGACAGGTGTGTTGCCTTTCCAATCATGTGCAATTAATTGATTACCATAGGTGGACTCCAATCAAGTTGTAAAAACATCTCAAGGATGATCAATGAAACAGGGATGCACCTCAGCTCAATTTTCCAAGTCTCATAGCACAAGGGTCTGAATACTTATGTAGAATTTTCTTTTTTTTAAACATTTGCAAATTCCAAAACCTGTTTGGGCTTTGTTATTATGGGGTATTGTGTGGTAGATTGCTGAGGACACATTTTGAACTAAGAGCTGTTACGTAACCAAAGTGGAAAAAAGTTCAAGGGGTCTGAAATACTTCCGAAGGCACTGTTATCTGGAAAGACATTTTCAAAATTTTCTCCCTCATGAGGAACGCGCGGCATAAGAAAGCTCAAGACATTAACAAGTAAAGTAGACCTACCAATTAGTCATTTGTTTATGAATCCGTAATGGGGAATATTTAACGATGAAATAAAGGTTCATATTTCCGTTCGGAGTATTATAACCAATAAACAAAAACATATGTATATAAGTTTCCCCTGTCTGTCATACACATGCTTTTTAACGTGTTGTATTTGTGTGACAGCTCTATTTGTGTCACAGTGGTTGATGATCACTAGCTTGATGCTGTATTTAAATATGTATCTGATATCCGTTGAATGCTGATTGGCGGCACACAATAATTTATCTGTACATAGCGTGATTCTGATTGCTGCTTGATGTTTCTTCCTCACAGGCCTCTCGGATGGGTTTACAGACATTTTTGGGTACTGTCTGATAACATATACAGTGAGGTCCCGAAAGTATTTTGCGCAGGGAACACGGTGGTTTTTGTTGATTGGGCTCAGTACTTCCAGCACTTTGGCTCTTGAGTTTGTTTGCGGTGTGTGTGTGCCAGAGACATTTCCTCTGCTTGTGCTGGAGGTGTCTCCCTGTTGCACTTGTAAAATTTAACCGTGAAATGATTTATTGGTTGACTATATCTGCGACTGCTTCTACGCTTTGTTCACCTGAAAATCCCTTTACAATGATTTATTAAGTGATTGTAAATTGCTGCGTTTTTACCCAAATCGGGTAACAAAGATGACCAAAAAATCGTAACAGAATGACTGTAAACTGAATTGTCTACAATGGGAATTCTAGAGGTCCATGAACCAACGTTGGTTACCTGCTACTGTTTCTCTCCACTGGCAAACTTGTTATGTTCAGCTCGATAACTGTTTTCTTTCTCTTTCTGGTCGCGTGGTGCAAAGTAATAGTAAAGTGTAGAGTAGAACTTAGAGGTCCAGTTACAACACAGTACTGTACCATACTAATACAGTAGAGTTTAGTCACTGTACAGTAGAGTTAGTAACTGTACAGTAGAGTTTAGTACGGTAGCAGTAAGCACAACTAAGTAGAGTACATTACTCATTTACTGTAATTTTTTTATATATTTTTTTAGTTTAATTCACACTGTTAGCTGAACATGCTCTACTGTACTATACTATCTCTACTCAACTGTGCTGCTACTGTGCATGTCCCAAACTGTGAAACCATAAACATCGTGTGATTGGTACGATTCATTTGGTCTTGTTTGGGGGCGGAGCACTAGATTATACGCCAGTGTGTTAGAATAATACCTTAACATGGCAAAGGGTGATATCACTGGTTTAACCTTTGTGTCTATTCAGGAACATCAGCATGAAGAGAATGACCATTCATAATCATACAGTTCTGTATAGGTACAGATCAGGGACCCAGGATGTCATTCTGTTACCTGGGTGTTTAATCCAAAACTGTCTCACACAAAAACGAGAGAGAATTTTACCGTTATTCTGTTACACAACTTTACAAATAATATTCTGTGGAAATTGTCTAAAAGTAGATTGTGCATAAGTTGAGTAAGCAGTTCATGTTAGTCTACACCTCGTTGTTTACGAAGACTTGACATAAAATTTATTGTGTGTTCTTTAACATAGCAATAACACAATATTTGTGTGGCATACTTTTAAATGTGATCAATCATAGTCTCAGCGATCGATCCTGTGAGCGTGTAATTACCATCTGTCAGAAGAGTTGTGAAGTTGTTTGTTATATTAATGTGCCAATTAGCAGTGCAATGTTGAGGTTAGTGTCTGTTACTCTGTTGGTGTGTGAGGCCCACCCTACATGCATGGCATGCATGTGCTTGCCTGTCTGCGGAAAGGTGTGGTGCGCGCCAACAGGAGGCTGGTGGCCACCTTAACTTGGGGAGAAGGCTCGTGGTATTGGCTGGAGCAGGATGGCATCAAACACATCAACCATGCTGTTCCAGATGTCTGATGCCATTCCATTCGCTCGTTCCAGCATTTTTAGGACCGTCCTCCCTCAGCAGCCTCACGGTGTGCGCTCGTATTGGTTCATACGTTGTGTGTGGCGCGGTGCGAGTGTGTGTGGCAAACGGGGTGTGTACTGCAGCAAGCAGTCCCATGCTCCTGACAGTTAGTTAATAAAACACTGATCTGTCAACAGCATGCACATGATGTAATGTGGAACTTCTTCTCACCACACCACCCCCCCCCCTCCCTCCTCTCCCTCCTCGTTACAGATAGCAGGGTGTGTTTGCAGAGCACCAGTCCGGCAAGCTAGAGTGAGTGTGTGTAAACTCAGTGCCTCCCCTGTTACTAGCTACTCCACGGGAATTTACCAAAGGAGCATGTTTCAGCCACTTCAAAAGGAATTCCATGTTACCAATGTCTGACGTAGACTTATCAGAGCTGCTGCCCAACCTGTTGAGTGAAGCAGAGGATTTGCCAGGCAAGCTGTAAGTTATAGATGCATGCCTCGTTTTCTGACACGGGACACACAGGGCCATGGGTAACTGGCTGGGCGCAGTTCAAAACTTGCTTTGCTTAAGAGTTGTCTCAGGCGATATGGTGCATTTGCTTTGAAGTGAGATTCAGTAAGATATTGCGAAGTTCATTGATTAAACTCAAGGCTGTTTCTAGACAGTCAAATGTGTATCTGTCTGTGTGCGCACGAAGAGAGAGAGAGAGAGAGAGAGAAGAGAGAGAGACGAGAGAGCAGAGATGCAAACTGGTCAGAAGATCAAACTGCTTACACACACATTTCCAATAATGCAGACATAACTTATGTATTTTTTAGACAAGGCTGGAAGAGTCCGTGCTACTCTCAGCTTGGTGAAGATACATGCAAGTGTCCCTTTGGACTTTAGTGTTTTTTCTGTCTCTTTCCTAAACCAGCTGCCATGATGGAGAGAGACAGACCCGCAAGCCCAGTTCATGTTCCTGTCACAGGCAGCTAGAGCAGGCAACATGCTGGAACATTGTGAATTGAATGTCCCCAAGCAGACCTGGGTTCAATCCTATTAACAATCGTTCAAACACTTGGGAGCATTTGCTTTCAGTCTGCCTGGAGTGCCAGGTGGTTGGGTGGGACTTTTCTGTTGGTTCCATTGCATCAGAAATCCATCAAGCACCGGCTAAAGTATTTGAAATGATTTCCAACACTATTTGAACCCAGCGCTGGCCTAAGGCAGGAAACCATCTGATTGTTTCACGGATGTCGAATAAGGTCCTCAGGGCCTGTTGTTTGGCGTGTGATCGGTGGAGGGAAATGTGTTCTGCAGCATTCCAATCCCTGATGAGCTAGATTTGACGTTCATGCTCTGTTTTTGATAAAACGTTTAAACCCCAAGCAACTCTAATGAACTTGTGTGCAAGTGGCGTACCACTTTTTCCTTCCCAGACAAGCAATGGGCGCACCCTCATTGAGTTTTGAAGTCCTGGTGTCACTGTCGCAGAACTGAAGGATATTCATTAGAAAGTCAATTACGTTCTGTCAGTGTAGTACAGTACGATTGTGTCCTAATGTCATGTTAATGCAGTGGGTTTCAGTTAATTTATTATTCGCCACGTGACATGAGCGCCAGAGCAAAAAATATGTCAGTTCATTTTGCAGAAGGCTCCGAGGCTTTTTTCCTAGAGCAAAGCATATTTCATTTGAAATGTGTCACGTGGTGTGTGTCTCTGGCTGAGACGTCTACACACAGCAACACTCTTCATATTCAACCTGTTTGAAAGCAGCACGGCACGACAAACAAGTCATCCCGTGCAAATAGGGTTAGCCTGCGTTAGATGTCAAATCTTGAGCGACTCACCCAACTGTTAGACAAGGGCGGTCGGGTGAGAGTCGTAGATAAAAAACTCGTAGAATGCAAGATCGAAATGTAACAAATATCTTGTCTGTTCATCTCTTAGGAGTGGAGCGAACCCCGAGCACATGGATTGCTAAATGCCTCACACCCGTGCCTGTACCTCACACAGCTGTGTGTGTGTGTGGTGCAAGTTGTGAATGTAGCATATGTATTATACAGTGTGTGTTGGTGTGTATAAAATCCAACACCGTTGGAAGCAGCAACCTTCATCTTGAATTAATTGCACTTTTTGTCACTTATCCTCGTAATACCATTGATGGGACTGTGGGGGGGTCTTTGTCTGGGTACCACAAAGCTTGGTTCAGAATGCACCCTATTCCTCAGGTAGGTGTAACTATTTTTGAGCCAAGCCAGCATGGGCCCTGGTCAGTAGTAGTGCACTACCCGAGCCCAAAGAGACAGGAGGTTGATGGACATAGCGGGACGGATCATCATTGCCCTCTGTGCTGCTAGCCTGCCAACGATGGTACTTCTCTCTCTCTCTCTCTCTCTCTCTCTCTCTCTCTCTCTTCTCTCTCTCTCTCTCTCTCTTCTTCTCTCTCTCTCTCTCTCTCTCTCCTCTCTCGCTCATCTCATCTCTCTCTCTCTCTCTTCAATTCTCTCTCTCTCTCTCTCTCTCTTCTCTCTCTTCCTCTCTCTCTCTCAGGGCTTTTATTGGCAGGGGAAACAGATGTCAACATTGCCAGAGCATCTCACTCTTTCTATACCTCACATTCCACATCCATGCCCTTAAACCCCTACTCTCAACTGCATTGAAAAGTTAATAGCTATCTGGGAATTAGGAGGTAGCCTAGACATGCTCCTCTCTCTCAAATCTCCATGATAATTATCCTCTTCATTCATTCTGGCACCCTGCCTGAGCAAATCTGGATGAATCATTCGAAAACGAGGTCTTGGCTGGGGGGGTGGTTCCGGGCTCCAGTCCTGACCCCCCTTTCCTTTCTAGCCCTCCTCTATTCAAACAACAAACAGCACAAAATAAATAGGGTTCCCAGGGCAAGGGCCGTGCACCCAATCATGTCAACCATCGCATCCCATCCCAGGCTGACTGACACTTCCTGCAAGGCTCATTTGTTTCTTTTTTTTGGGGGGTGGGGGGGGGGGGGGGGGGGGTATTGATCCAGGCTGCGTCCAAATGGCCCACCCATATTCCCTTACATGCTATTTGGACACACGGGTACTACCTCGCCAAATAGGGTTTTCTCGTAGACACGAGAGTCCATTGTTCCTTTGTTTTCATTGCACTATGTGATGGACGAACGGCGAATTGAAAACTCGTGCGACCAGTACGCACGTTGGAATCCTTCTGCCGCTGAGAATTACTGGCACTGAGAGCCCAGATGGTTGGTGAGTAGACACGTTTGCCAACCGAGTCACTGCATTGTGTTCAAGCTGCAACACCAATCACCAATACATTTATCAGACGTTCACTGTGTTCAGCCTCAGAGGAATATCAAAAATGTAATGGGGATGTGTGGTTAATCATTTGTAGCCAAAACTTTTGTTTCCTCCAATAGAAAGCTTTAGGGTTTAAAGTTCAAGCCATCAACAACCAATTGAATATCCCTGTTTGAACTAAACTGGCCTCTATATAAGCCCTTATTGGTGTACGGTTTCGTGCTTAGTGTTGGAAATGGGAATATGATGGGTGAATGTTTTAACTGTATGGTACAAAGGGCAGCACTGTCATACTGGTGGAGAAGTGGGCCTCCCAGTCCTTGGCACACAACTTGTGAGTCATCAGCTCATTGTAGGTGTAGCCGCACCCCGCAGCTGTAGAGAGCCTTAGAGAGAAGTGTGAATTTTTCAACTCTGTAATAAGAAATCCATTCAATATGAGCGACATTCATTATTTGATCAAAGAATAAATGAATGATAGAAAATATCAAAATGCATTTAGTTCATTATTCCCACCTTTTTCATGTATGTGAATTAAACAACAGGGGTTACATTTCATCAGCTGATACTTCCAGATACCACACGAATTCACCATTAAATAGACCTGAATGAACAAATTCCTAGACAATGTTTATAATTACTGAATATTCAACAGCAGAAACCACCATACAGATGTAAGGATTTAATTTTGGACCAGGTTGCTACAGGCAGAAGAATAATCATGCGCAACAGAAAGGTTCATTATGTAGATTAGAATTTATTGGACATTTTGTGTACGGTTTATACATTTTTGCGTTAGGGCAAATTAGTCTGACAATTTAAAAGTGGAAATTGCAAACTTTGGAAGCCTTTTTCAACTTCGATACATTACAAGGTTTGCAGTTTCCTCGCAAGTGAAGGAAAACTCTCAAGCAACAGAATAATGATGTACATTAAGGGCTGGCTGGCAGGGAGGGAGGGCTAGAGATAATGAGAAAAGAAAATAGCATTATGATCACTTATATACAATTGTAATATGGCATCCATCACTTCCATTTTATTTGCACTGCGATAGGTTATTGTTCTGTGGATGCACTGATCCATCAACAGATGTAGGATCTTAATGTAATCATTATTCTGTTGCTGAGAGTTTTCCTTCACTGGAGGAAATGCAAACTTGTAATGTATTCGAAGTTGAAAAAGGCTTCCAAAGTTTGCAATTTCCACTTTGAAATTGTCAGACTTAATTTGCCCTAACGAAAAATGTATCAACCCGTACACAAAATGTCCATAAATTCTAATCTACATAATAACTTCTGTTGCTGCATGATTATTTTCCTGCTGTAGCAACCTGGCTCAAATTAAAATCCTACATCTGTATGGTGTTCTGCTGTTGAATATCAGTAAATTATAAACATTGTCTAGGAATGTTGTTCATTCAGGTTCTATTTATGGTGAATTTGTGKTATCTGAAGTATCAGCTGATGAAATGTAACCCCTGTTTTTAATTCACATACATGAAAAGGTGGAATAATGAACTAAATGCATTTTGATTATTTCTATCATTCATTTATTCTTGATCAAATAATGAATGTCGCTCATATTATGAATGGATTCTTATTACAGAGTTGAAATTCACACTTCTCCTAAGCTCTCTACAGCTGTGCCTCACCTACAATCTAGCTGATGACTCACARGTGTGTGCCAAGGACTGGGAGGCCACTCTCCACCAGTATTGACAGTGCTGCCCTTTGTACCCATACAGTTAAACATTCACCCACTCATATTCCCATTTCAACACTAAGCAAAGAACCGTACACCAATAAGGGCTCTTTATAGAGGCATAGTTCAAACAGGGATATCAATTGGTTGTTGTGGCTTGAACTTTAAACCCTAAAGCTATTTCTATTGGAGGAAACAAAAGTTTTGGCTACAAATGATTACACACACAATCCCCATTACATTTTGATATTTCCTCTGAGCTGAACACAAGTGAACGTCTGATAAATGTTTGGTGTTGTGTGTTGCCAGTTGAACACAATGAGTGACTCGGTTGGCAAACGTGTCTACTCACCACCATCTGGGCTCTCAGTGCCACGTAAATTCTCAGCGGCAGAAGGATTCCAAACGTGCGTACTGTCGCACAAGTTTTCAATTCGCACGTTCGTCCATCACATAGTGCAATGAAAACAAAAGGAAAATGGACTCTCGTGTCTAGAGAAAAACCCTATTGGCGAGGTAGTACCCGTGTGTCCAGAATAGCACTGTATAGGGAATATGGTGGCCATTTGGGACGCAGCCTGGATCAATACCCCCCCCCCCCCACCCCCAAAAAAAGAAACAATGAGCTTGCCAGGAAGTGTCAGTCAGCCTGGGATGGGATTGCGATGGTTGACATTGATTGGTGCACCGGCCTTGCCCTGGGACCCTATTTATTTTGCTGTGTGTTTGAATAGAGGAGGGCTAGAAAGGAAAGGGGGGTCAGACTGGAGCCCGGAACCACCCCCCAGCCAAGACCTCGTTTTTGAATGATTCATCCAGATTGCTCAGGCAGGGTGCAGAATGAATGGGGAGGATAATTATACATTGGAGATTTGAGAGAGAGGAGCATGTCTAGGCTACCTCCTAATTCCCAGATAGCTATTACTTTTCAATCATTGAGAGGTAGGGGGTAAGCATGAGTGAATGTGGAGGTATAGAAAAGAGTGAGATTGCTCTGGCAATGTTGACATTGTTTCCCCTGCCAATAAAGCCCTGAGAGAGAGAGAGAGAGAGGAGAAGAGAGAGAGAGAGAGAGAGAGAGAGAGAGAGAGAGAGAGAGAGAGAGAGAGAGAGAGAGAGAGAGAGAGAGAGAGAAGAAGAGAGAGAGAGAGAGAGAGAAGAGAGAGAGAGAGAGAGAGAGAGAGAGAGAGAGAGCAGAGAGACCATCTGTGTGGCAGGCTAGCAGCACAGATGGCGTATGATGATCAGTCCCCTATGTCCTCAACTTCCTGTCTCTTTAGCTCAGGTAGTGCACTACTACTGACCAGGGCCCATTGGGCTTTGGTCAAAAGTAGTACACTACCTGAGGAATAGGGTGCCATTTGAGACAAGCTTTGTGGTACCCAGACAGACCCACAGTCATCATGGTATTAGAGATAAGTACAAAAAGTGCAATTAATTCCAAGATGAAGGTGTTCCACGGTGTTGATTTATACACACCCACACACACTGTATATACATATGCTACATTCACACTTGCACACACACACACACAGCTGTGTGAGRTACAGGACGGGTGTGAGGCATTTAGCAAATCATGTGCTCGGGGTTCGCTCACTCCTAAGAGATGAACAGACAGATATTTGTTACATTTCGATCTGCATTCTATCGAGTTTTTTTATTACGATCTTCACCCGACGCCCTTTCTAACACTTGGTGAGTCGGCTCAAGATTTGACATCTAACGCAGCTAACCCTATTTGCACGGGGGATGACTTTTTGTCGTGCCGTGCTGCATTTCAACAGGTTGAATATGAGAGTGTTGCTGTGCTGTAGAYGTCTCAGCCAGAGACACACACACACGTGACACATTTCAAATGAAATATGCTTGCTCTTAAGAAAAAGCCTCGGAGCATCTGGCAAAATGAACTGACATATTTTTGCTCTGCGCTCATGTCACGCGCAATAAAACATTAACTGCAAATACTGCATTAAACATGACATAGGGACACAATCTACTGTAACTACACTGATAGAAACTTAATTGAATTCCAATGAATATCCTTAATTTCTTGCGACAGTGACACAAGACTTCAAACTCCCTTCAAACTCACAAACTCATTGCTTGTCTATGGAAGAAAATGTGTTATGTCACTGCGCCACTGCACACAAGTTCATTAGAGTTGCTTGGGTTTAAACGTTTTATCAAAACAATGAGCATAACGTCATCTAGCTCATCAGGGATTCGATGCTGCAGAAACACATTTCCCTCCACCGATCACACCCCAAACACAGGCCCTTAGGAACCTTATTACATCCTGAAACAAATCAGATGGGTTTCCTGCCTTAGGGCCAGCGCTGGGTTCAAATAGTGTTGGAAATCATTTCAAATACTTTAGCCGGTGCTTGATGAGATTTCCTGATGCAATGGAACCAACAGAAAAGTCCCACCCACCACCTGGCACTCCAGGCAGACTGAAGCAAATGCTCCAAGTGTTTGAACGATTTTAATAGGATTTGAACCCAGGTCTGCTTGGGACATTCAATCACAATGTCCAGCATGTGTAGCCTAGCTCTAGCTGCCCTGCTGACAGGAACATGACTGGGCTGCGGTCTGTCTCTCTCATCATGGCAGCTGGTTAGGAAAAGAGACAGAAAAACACTAAAGTCCAAAGGGACACTGCATGTATCTCACCAAGCTGAGAGAGCACAGGAATCTTCCAAGCCTTGTCTAAATAAATACATAAGTTATGTCTGCATTTGGAATGTGTGTAAGCAGTTTGATCCTGACCAGTTTGCATCTCTCTCTCTCTCTCTCTCTCTCTCTCTCTCTCTCTCTCTCTCTCTCGTGCGCACACAGACAGATACACATTTGACTGTCTGAGAAACAGCCTTGAGTTTTAATGCAATGAACTATCCATATTCTTACTGAATCTCACTTCAAAGCAAATGCACCATATCGCCCTGAGACAACTCTTAGAAAGCAAGTTTGAACTGCGCCCAGCCAGTTACCCATGGCCCTGTGTGTCCGTGTCAGAAAACGAGCATGCATCTATAACTTACGTCTTGCCTGGCAAATCCTCTGCTTCACTCAACAGGTTGGCAGCAGCCTCTGATAAGTCTACRTCAGACATTGTAACATGGAATTCCCTTTGAAGGTGGCTGAAAACATGCTCCTTTGGTAAATTCCCAGTGAGGAGTAGCAGTAACAGGGGAGGCACTGAGTTTACACACACTCACTCTAGCTTGCCAGACTGGTGCTCTGCAAACACCCTGCTACTTGTAACGAGGGAGGGAGGGAGGGGGTGGTGTGGGCGAGAAGAAGTTCCACATTACATCATGTGCAGCTGTTGACAGGCCAGTGTTTATTAACTAACTGTCAGGAGCCATGGGATCTGTTGCTGCAGGATTCACACCCCGGCTTGCCACACACACTCGCACGCGCGCACACACACGTGTGAGACCAAACGAGCGCACCAGTGGAGGCTGCTGAGGGGAGGACGGCTCCTAAAAATGGCTGGAACGGAGCGAATGGAATGGCATCAGACATCTGGAAAGCATGTGTTTGATGTGTTTGATGCCATCCTGCTCCAGCCAATACCACGAGCCCGTTCTCCCCAGTTAAGGTGCCACCAGCCTCCTGTGGCGCGCACACACACTTGCGCGCAGACAGGCAAGCACATGCATGCATGCATGTAGGTGGGCCTACACACACACAGAGTAACAGACACTAACTCACATGCACATGCTAATGGCACATAATATAACAAACAACTTCACAACTCTTCTGACAGATGGTAATTACACGCTAACAGGATGATGCTGAGACTATGATTGATCACMTTTAAAAGTATGCCACACAAATAATTGTTTATTGCTATGTTAAAGAAACCACACAAATCAAATTTTATGTCACAGTCTTCGTAAACAAGAGGTGTAGACTAACAGTGAACTGCTTACTCAACTCTATGCACAATAACTACTTTTAACAATTTCCACAGAATATTATTTGTAAAGTTTGGTAACAGAATAACGGTAAAATCTCTCTCCGTTTTTTGTGTGAGACAGTTTTTGGATTAACACCCGGTAACAGAATGACATCCTGGGTCCCTGATCTGTACTATACAGAAATGTATGATTATGAATGTCATTCTCTTCATGCTGATGTATCCTGAATAGACACAAAGGTAGAACCAGTGATATCACCCTTTGCATGTTTAGGTATTATTCTACACACTGGCTATAATTCTAATGTGCTCCGCCCCCAAACAAGACCAAATGAATCTGTACCAATCACAGATGTTTATGTTTCACAAGTTTGGACATCACAGTACAGCACAGTTGAGTAGAGAATAGTATAGTACAGTAGAGCATAGTTCAGTATAGTACAGTGATAGTTAAATAAAAAAATATATAAAAAAATACAGTAAATGATAATGTACTCTACTCTAGTGTGCTCTACTGTACAGTACTAAACTCTACTGTACAGTACTAAACTCTACTGTACAGTACTAAACTCTACTGTATAGTATGGTACAGTACTGTGTTGTACTGACCTCTAGTCTACTCTACTTTACTTTACTTTGACCACCACGCGACAGAAAGAGAAAGAAAACAGTTATGAGCTGAACATAACAGTTTGCCAGTGGAAGAGAAGACAGTAGCAGGTGACCCAACAGTGGTTCATGACTACTATGAATTCCCATTGTAGACAATTCAGTTTCAGTCATTCTGTTACGGATTTTTTTGGTCATCTTGTTACCGATTTGGTAACAGAACGAAGCAATTTAAATCACTTAATAAATCATTGTAAAGGGGATTTTCAGGTGAACAAAAGAGTAGAGCAGTCGCAGATATAGTCAACCATAAATCATTTCAGGTTAAATTACAAGTTGCAACAGGGAGACACCTCCAGCACACAAGCAGAGGAAATGTCTCTGCTACACACACACGCAAACAAACTCAAGAGCCAAAGTGCTGGAGTACTGAGCCAAATCAACAAAAACAGTGTTCCTGCGCAAAATACTTTCGGACCTCACTGTATATGTTAATCAGACAGTACCAAAATGTTCTGTAAACACCATCCCGAGAGGCTGTGAGGAAGAAAACATCAGCAGCAACAGAATCACGCTATGTTACAGATAAATTATGTGTGCCGCCAATCAGCATCAACGGATATCAGATAATATGTAAAATACAGCATCAAGTCTAGTGATCATCAACCCGTGACACAAATGAGTGTCACAAATACAACACTTTAAAAGCATGTGTATGACAGACAGGGGAAACATATAAATATGTTTTGTGTTTATTGTGTTAATTACTCCGAACGGAATATGAACTTTATTCATCTTAAATATTCCCCATTACGATCATAAACCAAATGACTAATTGGTAGGTCTACCTTTACTTGTTAATTCTGTGAGCTTTCATTATCCGCCGTCCTCATGAGGGAGAAAATTTTGAAAATGTCTTTAAGATACAGTGCCTTCGGAAAGTATTCAGACCCCTTGACTTTTTCCACATTTGGTTACGTAACAGCCTTATTCAAAAATGTCCTCAGCAATCTACACACAATACCCCATAATAACAAAGCCAAAACAGGTTTTTGGAATTTTTGCAAATGTTTAAAAAAAGAAAATTCTACATAAGTATTCAGACCCTTTGCTATGAGACTTGAAATTGAGCTGAGGTGCATCCTGTTTCCATTGATCATCCTTGAGATGTTTATACAACTTGATTGGAGTCCACCTATGGTAAATTCAATTAATTGCACATGATTTGGAAAGGCACACACCTGTCTATATAAGCTCCCACTGTTGACAGTGCATGTCAGAGCAAAAACCAAGCCATGACGTCAAAGGAATTGTCTATAGAGCTCCGAGACAGGATTGTGTCAAGACACAGATCTGGGGAAGGGTTCCAAAAAACCACCAAGACTCTTCCTAGAGCTGGCTGCCTGGCCAAACTGAATAATCGTGGGAGAAGGGCCTTGGTCAGGGAGGTGACCTAAAACCCGATGGTCACTCTGACAGAGCTCTAGAGTTCCTCTGTGGAGATGGGAGAACCTTCCAGAAGGACAACATTGCTGCAGCACTGCACCAATCAGGCCTTTATGGTAGTGGCCAGACAGAAGCCACTTCTCAGTAAAAGGCAGATGACAGCCCGCTTGGAGTTTGCCAAAAGGCACCTAAAGTCTCTCCAACCATGACAAAAAAGATTCTCGTCTGATGAAATTAAGATGGAACTCATTGGCCTAAATGCCAAGCGTCACGTCTGGAGGAAACCTGGCACCATCCCTACAGTGAAGCATGGTGGTGGAAGCTTCATGCTTTGGGGATGTTTTTCATGGCAGGGTCTGGGAGCCTAGTCAGGATTGAGGGAAAGATTAACGGAGCAAAGTACAGAGAGATCCTTGATAAAAAACCTGCTCCAGAGCGCTCAGGACCTCAGACTGGGGCGAAGGTTCACCTTCCAACAGGACAACAACCCTACACACACAGCCAGACCAAAGCAGGAGTCTCTGAATGTTCTTGAGTGGCCCAGCCAGAGCCTGGACTTACACTATCGTTCAAAAGTTTGGGGTCACTTAGAAATGTCCTTGTTTTTGAAAAAAAAAAGCAAATGTTTTGTCCATTAAAATAACATCAAATTGATCATAAATACAGTGTAGACACTGTTAATGTTGTAAATGGCTATTGTAGCTGGATTTTTTTTTACAGAAAATCTACATAGACGGACAGAGGCCCATTATCAGCAATCATCACTCCTGTGTTCCAATGGCACGTTGTGTTAGCTAATCCAAGTTTATAATTTTAAAAGGCTAATTGATCATTAGAAAACCCTWTTGCATCTTATAATAGCACAGCTGAAAACTGTTGTTCTGATTAAAGAAGCAGTAAAACTGGCCTTCTTTAGACTAACTTCAACAATATTGTGTTTTGATGCATGTCTAATACCTTTTAAGACTTTTTCTGCTAGATGTTTTCTAAAACTCCTTTTCCATCCGTTTGACTAGAAACCTTTGCTTATGCCTAGTTTATATATGCCTTAATAAAATAATGATATAGGTTCATAGCTTTCATTTGACACCAATTTTTATGTGCTCCTATAAACTTCCCGTTACTGCTAATGGGGCTTTTACAAAGAAATGCCCACCAATTTGCACAGACTCGCCCATGTCACAAACAACCACATTTACCCAACTCCTATACACACACACAATTGTTATGTTCTTCTAACCTCATGGAGACCTACAATTCATTTCCATTCAAAATCCTATTTTCCCTAACCCCTAACCATAACCCTTACCCTAACCTTAACCCATAACCCATAACGCTAACCCAAACCCTAAACCTAACTACTAACCTCTAACCCTAATTCTAATTCTAACCCCTAAGTTTAAAATAGCGTTTGTCCTCATGGGGGAATTGTCCTTGCTTTACTGACCTTGTGGGGACTTTAGGGGATTTTAGGTCCCCACAAGGATAGAATAACCAACACACACACACACACATTATCTATGTTTGCAAATGCTATACTTCCGTCTCAAAAGCTCTGTTGGTTAGCTGACTTGAGTCTGTCTGACCAGCCAGCGTTATTATGTCTTTCTCAGGCTTCAACTGTGGCAAACCAAGCAAGGCCCAGCTGCATTCCTTAAGCGTCTGGGCTTGGCGTAGACCCCAGTCTCTCAGAAGGTTTAAAGTGTTTATCTTTTTCTCTCTCTCTCTCTCTCATTTAAAGGGAGACACGTGACTCACAGCTTTACTGCCAACCAGATTTTTCTACTACCATGCTGATTGGAAACTACTGGTCTGGGCCATTATTCACAAACTCAAGAGAACTCTTAGTTGTGCTGATCTAGGATCAGTTTAGAAGTGCTGATCTAGGGTCAGTTTAGCCTTTTAGATCATGATGAGCTTGATTTTATGGACATCACTCCTACTCTTAGACTATTTCTGAATATGGGGCCCAAAGGCTGTATGTCTCAAGTGTCTAAAAGTAGGAGTGCTGATCTAGGATCAGGATCCTCCCTGTCCATATAACAGTAATCAATATGATCCAAAAGACAAAACAGATCCTAGATTAGCACTCCTACTSTTTAGATAGAAGCCCTTGAGCCATATTCATTAAGTGTCTCAGAGTAGGAGTGCTGATCTCGGATCAGTTTTGCCTTTTGGATCAACATTTATTCGTTTCAATTTTGACAAGGAGGGGATCCTGGATCAGCACTCCTACTCTTAAGACTAAAGTATTTCCAAATAAGGACCCCGGTCTGCTTTTCATTGGGGCTCCCCACAGAATGTCTGCTTCTTAACACTTTAAGCATTCCTCACCACAGACCCAGAGTAAAGTAGACAAGGGGCACACTGACAGAAACCATCAGACCGGTCACGTCACCCACTGTTTGTCATCGCAGTCGGCGATCACAAATGCACCGATTCAGCCTCTYTAAATGCCTCTGTTGCATTCCTTATGGCCACAAATGCATTTTTCAAAAGACTCCACACTGTTTTCGTATTCCTCCTCTCGTAGCTCATTGCATTGCTGTGCTGTTTGGCAAGAGACGTCTAGGAGACCCGTGACATTGCCTGTCAAAGCGAGGCTGAGTTGTTTACCCCCAAAATTGGCGTGGTGCTTTGTTGTTGTTTGTATCCCAGATTGCCCCTTTATACAATGGGTCTTATATCATAAGGCAACTACATAAGTGTAGTCTACAGCTGGTCAGATGAGAGTGTAGTCGACAGCTGGTGAGAAGAGGTGTAGTCGACTCCTTGAGAATTTAATTTGGAAAGCCTCAAATGATACATAATGTCAAAAACATTAGTTGGCTATGATAAGCCTYCTTGGATAAATCTAATCAGAATAACAGTATTAATCAATTTGCTCAAATGCTAGTACACAAACCACTTGTGAAGACGCACTCCATTATCTTCGAACTGACATTTGAACATGCAAATTCAATCTATTCTACTCAATCTAATCTAATTCATTGGATACATGTGGCAGTCTGTCTCATAAAAAAATATAGCATTTTTGTGCAATCAAACGTATTGACATTTCTCAGTTTCAACCTGGAAAGAGTATCTCTCTCCTCCTGACGTCTAACACTTCACTGTGGCTGGCTGCACGACCTGAGAGGCTACTGACAAGGTAATCATGCACAAAATATATGGCTTGGCCCATGGCTAGAACCCATACATTGGAGGGAAGACCTTAAACTGTTGGGRGTTAAGGGTCAGAYCCTTTGAGKGCGACTGAGGAAACGATTGCCAAGGAGTAGAGGGGTGTAAGAGTTCCTCCCTCTACTGAAGAGGAAGAAAGCTTTAAAGATCATTCCTCTTCTAACCTCTTCTCCTTTATATGCAGTGATCTGAAAGAACTGACCAGGGGTGTAATCATTACTCCAAACAGTTGCAAAACTGAACGKAACGTTTTGCCCCAGGTGAAAACCAGCCTAATGACGAGATTCCACCCTATAATTTTTTACCTGGGCCATGTTCAGCAAGCAAACATTGTGAAACATTGCACATAGAAATACCATGAATAGAGCTCCCATGATTCCTTGTTCTACGTGCCAGAGGCATGTTTGTTGTACATTTGTATTGTGTCCTGCTGAACGTGGCCCTGTAGTTTTTTCCATTCAGTGTGGATGAAGGGAAGGAGCCAACGACAGGATACATTTTATGACAAATAGCCTGTGTTTTCTTTAAATGATATCAAAGTCGGGCCTCCGGAGTGGCGCAGTGGTCTAAGGAACTGCATCGCAGTGCTAGCTGTGCCACTAGAGATTCTGGGTTCGGGTCCAGGCTCTGTCACAGCCGGTGCCTGAATGGGTTGTGTTTCAGACGATGCATGGCTCTTGACCTTCGCCTCTCCCAAGTCCGTTCGGTAGCTGCAGCGATGAGACAAGACTGTAACTACCAATTGGATACCATGAAAAAGGGGTAATAAAATATTATGTCAAAGTCACTCTGACAATAGGTTGCCACCGCCAGACTTACCATTACTGCTCTTTGGCTGTACTAACRTAGTTTGAGGGTTCTTCATAAGGTGGATTGATGACTCTCTATGTTGACAACACTGGATGGAGACAGATTACACTTTTACTCTTTACTCGTKTGATTTCTCTTTTACTCATGAACGGACTACATTCACAGAAATGTCACTTCAAGTACTTCCTGTTCTCAACATCTAACCAATCAGAACAGAGAAAAGTAGTTGCTAGGTAGATCATCAATTACTATTAAAATTCAAATCCACTGATTCACCATATTTTGGAACTACAAAACATTGACAAATGATAATATCTCTTCACGACATAATTATACACCAGTGTTATGTGGTGAACAATGTTACAAACAAAATGTTTCTCAAAAGGTCTTTCATATCTGGTCTGCTTTGAGTCATATTGGCTAAGATAGGTAGAGGCCTGTGAGCCATAAAAAAGCCTATTGCAAAGACTACAGAGACTATTGTAGAGAGTAATGTCAGCAGTTTCAAATCCAGAACATTCTAAACCTATTAAATGTGGAATGCAGGTTCTAGTAGAGAGAGACTTACAAAAGAAGATGAGGCAAATACTCAACGTTAAGTGTGCCATTGCAGTTTTACTTATTTATGGATTTATAGTTATTAGCAAATGAATGTTGAGCTATCGCCCATTGTTTTGTGAGTGTACTTAGCAGTACTTTGACTGTAATTGCTTTCTAACAAGGTTTTAAATAGGATAGAACACGTATATCTGGCCTATAGCCCTAAGTGATTTTCACCCTGCACTTTCCAGTAAGAGAGCAATACCTCACATACAGTATCYAAAGTCATAAACTGTTCTCTCAGCTACCGCACGGCAAGCGGTACAGATGCACCAAATCTGGAACCAACAGGACCCTGAACCGCTTCTACCTCCAAGACTACTAAATAGTTGACCAAATACCTACCCGGACTATCTACATTGACCCTTTTTGCACTGACTCTTTTGACTCTACTGTTAGTTATCTATCCTATTGCCTAGTCACTTTATCCCTACCTATATGTACATATTTACTTCAGTTACCTCGTACCCCTGGACATCGACTCAGTACTGGTCCCCCGTGTATATAGCCAATTATCGTTACTCATTATGTATTTATTCCTTGTTATTATTTTTCTATATTTTTCTCTCTGCATTGTTCGGAAAGGCTTACTGTTAGTCTACACCTCTTGTTTACGAAGCGTGTGACAAATACCATTTCATTTATTTAATAACCAGTTTGGGACACTGGGGAGGAGCAATGTTGGACTTCTATGGTCAGATACCCAKACATTTAGCCTACYCTCATCGTTACATGTCATCATTGTCGTGATGATGAAATATCTACTTTTCATTGTTTTCAGTGCGGACCAGCTTTCACCAGACATTCCTCCTTCCTGTTTTCTTTGCACTGATGATTAGCAAGAGGTTGGAGCTAGTCCATGGGGTGAGCTATAGGCGACAACATTTTACTCTGCAGCAAATRCATACTATAGTGCACCATACTGAAACAACCAAAGCTCTTCTCAAACACTCTCAGACAGATTCATGTTTGAAAGATATTTCCATTCTCCTTTCTGCCATAACGTATTACGTGATGSAATGGAATGGCAAATCTATATCTTGATACAATCATATACAATCCAATGTCTGGAATTCATAAAGATGAAGAGTTGGCCAAGTCTCTGTGAAAGATATTGTTAGAGAATTCCCATAGTTAACCAGAACACTACCCTTTGGAATTCCCAGCTGCATCTGGGAGTTAAATCTRCTTGCTCATAAAGCAGTCAGTCCTACAGCTTCCATACCAACACTGAGATAAATATGACTTTTAATTATCCAGGCATCTGGTTAATGGTAAAAGCGTATGTGTTTTGTTTCTTCTTAGAACAAATATTAAAACAAGCAAACTCAATGCTATTGTGTGTCCCTATACATGTAAAGGTAAAACTGTTTTGATAACATCATAAAACATCATAAAAGAAGAATGTAATGATGAAGGGAAATCTACTATCCAATACAAATCCAAGCAAAAATGTTAGCTGGAACTGAAGCATGGTTCTATCTGAGACAGTGTAGCTCCCAGTGTAGTGAGATGACTGGGGAGTGTAGAGGCAGTCTGTCTGCTGAAACGTGCTCAGTGTCGAGGCAGTCTCTGAGGGCATCCCAAATGGCACCCTATTCCCTCAAATGGCACCCTATTCCCTTTATAGTGCACTGCTTTTGACCAGGGGTTTTATTTTAATCCCCATTAGCTGTTGCGAAAGCAGAAGCTACTCTACTCATATAACATGACATAATACAGAAAATGAATAGACAAGAACAGATCTAAATATACAAGCCTCTGGTTAAAAGTACTGCAATACAGGGGAAAGGGTTCMATTTGGGACATAGATTCTGTGTCTACTGAAATGTTTTTGCTCAGAGGAACACTAAGTGGATTCATGCATCGCCCCATGCTACAATGACATGTTGGAATGTCCAAGCCATGTTATTTGCAGTCCCACTGGGAATAAAGAAATGTCCCTTTTCACATCAGCAGCTTGAAGAGAGGCCCTTTATATGGCAATCAACATTCATGAACTACAAAGGGAATCCGTAGATAAATAAATTGTCCACATCTTGAAATGTTAAGCTCACTGATTCTAGCAACTCTTGCTTCTCAGGAGATGAACAGAGATGCCGGTGAACCAAGGCACAAAATGTGGAATAAAAACATTACCAAGCTATACAACTCTGCCCTCCCTGATGTTTTTAGAGACAGTCCACTGTCATTTGGAGTGATAAGTCATGCATTTGTTTTTGAAACTGCATCAAAATCAACAAATCAACAGTAAAAGTCAACATACTTAAAACAAAATGATATTGCCTCTTTTGTCCAGTCTTCAGGTAAGCTTCCTTTCTTCTTCCTGTCCCCAACCGGCCTTGTCTATCCCCAGCGTGTGGATGGGTATCCAGTCMAGGCTAGTGTGGTTAGGAATTGTCAACTGTTCCTCCCAAGGCTGCCTGAGGTGAGGGGGGAGGAGGCCTAAACAAATGTGCTTGTGTTCACCCTCGATGGTTTGTATGTAGCCAACACCACCACACCACAGCCGGGCTCCTAGCCAAGGCCCTACCTCTCCTTCCACAAATGGCAAAAGGCCGTCATAAAAACGGACCAGTTCCCGCCACAAATACACACCCACTCCTTGTACTTTATCATTTCCTCAGAGTGCTAGGCCAACACAAAGGAGGGCCGTTGTGAGGCGTGGTGTGATGAGATGCCCCCAGAAAGACTACGTTATGCCCCTGTGAATGTGCATGGGGTAGGCTAGGGTGGGTGCAGATGAAGGTAGGGCAGGGTGGAGGAGGGTGTTGGTTTGTGTGTGTGTGTGTGTGTGTGTGTGTGTGTGTGTGTGTGTGTGTGTGTGTGTGTGTGTGTGTGTGTGTGTGTGTGTGTGTGTGCCCTGCGACTGAACCTCAGCTCCCTGCGCCATTATGCCATGTTTGCCCTGTGAGACTGGCAGCTGGGCGAGGACAAGGCATTTTTGTCTGTTTTATTTTCCTATGAGGCCCTGGGACAGGAGGGAGCGCTGATGATGAGCCATTCGGCTGGCATTGACATGTAAAGAGACTGTGTCAGTGACAGCTGAGGAGATCAGGCCCTTAATTAGCTGTGTGTGTACAGAGAGGATGTAGGATGGGCCGTTGCTTCCCCCTCTCCCCCACCCTTTGACATTCAGCATCACTGATCATATTCTGAAAAACAGACAAACTGGGTATAGCAGACCTGGATTCCACTAGTGTTAGTTTTCTTTCAAATACTTAGGCCCAATCAAACTGAAATGCCAGGTACAGTAATACTATAATTAAGCAATAAGGCATGAAGGGGTGTGGTATATGGCCAATATACCACAAACCCCCGAGGTGCCTTATTGCTATTACAAACTGGTTATCAATGTAATTAGAGCAGTAAAAATAAATGTTTTGTCATGCCCGTGGTATACGGTCTGATATACCACGGCTGTCAGCCAATCAGCATTCAGGGCTCTAACCACCCAGTTTATAATATAACAATATATGCCATTTAGCAGACGCTTTTATCCAAAGCGACTTAGTCATGCGTGCATACATTTTACATATAGGGTACAGGTTTGCACTACTCCTTTGCTTCCATCGCACTGTGTTCGATGAAGTACCAGTGAAAAAATCTAATATTTGAAAGAAAATAGATCCTATTTGAACACAGGTTATATAGCTTACCGAGCAAGATATTCTAGTCTGTGTGGGATTTCACGCAGAACTAGAATTATACGACTGTTATAAATATAAGGTTGTGAGAGCCAGGTGGTTGGGGCCTGGGGTGGCCCATATAGAGCCTGCAAGGCCTGGGGAAACGTTTGGAGGAGGAACACTGACAGAACCATCCATGTGAGACACAGGTGTGATCAACCAACAGTGAAAAACTCACCCCACCTCATTACACGCAGTAAATCACAGCGAACACTGTTTGTTGAAACTCAATATTGCAAAATGTTGAGTTAATCCTCATGTAATGACTTGATTTGTTGGTGCTGGAACAGAGGTGGTTCAGAACCACACTGGTTAAATGAGGAACCTTTGCCTGAGACTTGACAACTTGCGTTAGTACCTCAAACTAATGCCTAGGCTTTAGCTAAGCGGGCTAACACAGTCTCGTGTCACCCAGCAGAGCCAGGTTTGAACCCAAGTCAGTCGCACTGTCAACTTGTACTGCTATAATTGGATAAGTAGATATATTTGTCAGCAGCATGCAGACTCAGTGATATCTCAACCATGAACTATCCAGACCTCACACTCTTGTTTTGCTCACTTTCGACCTCCTAAGTCCAAGACTCACTCTCTCTCACAATGGGACAGTGTTGTGTAGGGACTAGTTGGCCTCAGTGCAGTTACCATGGTGAWTAAGCTGCTCTTTCAAGCCCAGGACTGAAGGTGCACMTCTTCTCTTTGTGACAGAGGATCAGGGTCCCAACCTGCACAAGGCTCTCACTGTCTCACATCAAAACACTGATGACACTTCAGCTGGAGGTGAAGGGGAGCCTAACCTTCTGGAAGACCCCACACAGGTCCTCTCCTGGGGCCCCATGTCCCACGGGAAACAGGGGCGGACAGGGTGCCTCAACCTGGGCCTTTGCCATCTCCGTGGCCCCCTGCCTTCCGTTGGGCCCTTTGATGTACAGGGATGTGTGGGATCTGGGGCAGCCCGTCTGTGGAGCTGTCAACCAGAAGAGAGGCCTCCTCCTCGTCGGGTTACCCAGGAAAGAGTGAACCATGGCTGGACACGGTCGTGGCTACGGACAAGGTGGAAGCGTGGAGGGATGGATGGAAGCATCAAGGTCCCTCTGATCTRATGGGACAGTCAAAGGCCTAGCTGATTACTCGCTATCCCACTAAGCCTCTGTTCTTCTCACTGTGATACAGCCAGAAGAGATGGAGAGACAAGGGCCACGATTGTTCTTTAATCCTGGGTCTGATATGGTTGTGTCACAGAAGACTCCAGGGAATGGGTTTGTGGAATATCTGTACAACATTTACATCTGTGTTCTCTAGGATAAGTAGGCCATCTTTGAAGTGAAGGCAAGAACTAGATAAATGTAATTGTTATGAAAAGCTGATTTAAATCAGTTAAACATAAGCAATCCTTCTTTCATCAGGGGAACATCTAATTAAAATAAATATGGTCTTTCATTTTCTTTCAAAACATCTGCACGGACAACATTAGACAATCAAATAAACGTATCTTTGTTATTCCTCCCTCATCTTAACTATTTCAAACTGTATTGTTCACTGTTATCCTCTGAAAGGATTTCAAAGTTAAAAAGGGCAAGTGACATCAATTTCTTTTTTTATTTATTTAACTAGGCAAGTCAGTTAAGAACAAATTCTTATTTACAATGACGGCCTAACAGTGGGTTTAGGGGCAGAATGACAGATTTTTACCTTGTCACCTCTGGGATTCTATCTAGCAACCTTTCGGTTACTGGTCCAACGCGCTAACCAATAGGCTACCTCCCGCCCCAATGCAGCTAGAGTAAGTGTGCCCCCATGTGACAAGATGAAGTGAAACAAAAGAGTCACAATACATTTGTTTTTCACTCAAAATTATTATTTTGAGAATAATTGTTCCACAAATTGTAAAATTGTTAAATGAATAGAAAACATTTTTGTAACCAACAAAGATTACTTTACATTGTCAAGTGTAGTTAGTTTAGTTGATAAGCTGACACACAATCAAAACATAAAAACATWTGAACATGCGACAAAGTACGTTAAGTAGTGGTTCTTCAGACTTAGTATCAAATGATAAGGAATATTTAGTGGTTACAGTTACATTTTTAGGTAGTTACAGTGTWATGAATAAACATTTATGCAGCACTGCTGCCCTCTGATGGTATGATGGTGCTACTGGAAGTGGCTCCGGGGGTGAAGTTGCCCTATWRGTACAGATCTAGGATCAGCTTCCCCTCTCCAATCCCAACCTAACCATAGGGGAATGCAAAACTGACAAGATCAGCATCTAGGGGCAACTTCACTCTACACCATTGGAGGAGCTGCAGGTTCCATGGCTGCAGGTTCCAGAGTGATCACATATGTTCAGGGTGGCTCTGCAGACATGTGATAAACTCCTGCACAGCTTTTCCCTCAAAGCAGATCTGGTACACAGAGGCAAACAACGGAAACCTACAAGACAAAACATTGCACTAAATCTCAATGCAGCAAGAGGTGGTTCCATTAGCAGCACTCACACATTTGTTGAGGAGAGCTTCAGTTCCTATTTGCAGCTAATTTGATGAAAATGTATGTGGTGAATGAGTAGAGGAATATTGGAGGAACATTTGCAAGTCATTAAATGTATTGAAGGTAGGCTCAGCGATGCGCGAAGTAAACTTTAAAAAAAATCAGGCCACAATTTCCACAAGAGCGTTGAAGCATGAGGCTAAACTTCTTCACTATTTTGAACCCATAGCCATCATGTTGTAGTAGCGTGAAGCAGGAACAGTGCACATACGCAGATACTCTGTGTGACTGTGTGAGAGCAAGCAAAGTCATATCGCTGAGTCTCACTTTAAGGTGAAAGATCTGTACTCACTTGCTGATCATGTCTCTCTTCTTGAGAATTTTGAACACCTCAGCGGAGGTTTGTGGGCCTTGGAGCTTCTGGCCATTGAGCATCTCAGCCTCTAGCTCTTCAATAGACTGGAAAGGTATGCAACATAGTTACTTAAAGCACACACACACAAGTTTCTTGAAGTGATGGATATTAATATCTTAACCGTTATCAACCTGACAAAACAGTTAAAAGTTGCACTGGTCACAGCACAGTCACATCCTTGAATCGCATTTGTCTAGATATGTCACCTTGGACGTCTTGGCGAAGGCCTCGGCCACCTTGCGGTTGCGCCCCCCGTAGCAGGTGGTGATCAGGTCGGCGACCCCACAGCTCTCCAGGAAGGTCACGGAGGAAACCTGGCCCTTACAGAACAGCTTGGTGAAGGCGATCATCTCCATCAGCCCCAGCCGGATCACTGCAGCCTTGGTGTTGTCCCCAAAGCCCAGACCGTCACAGAACCCAGCGCCCACCGCTACAATATTCTGGGAAGGAGAGAGTGGGTAAGGAATCATGAGTGTTATCTGCAGTTTTCTACTCWATTTCTATCAGCATTATGATTCATGATTTGTAAAAAAAAAAATTAAAAAAAAATAATTGACAATGTGAGCAAATAAAACAGAGGTGCAGTGCAGCGAAGCATAGGCCTCCTGTGTAAGTTACGTTCACGACGTAGCTAGATGGAGCGGAAGTTGTTCTCTTTGAGTTGAAATGTAAATTGTACCTTGAGAGCCCCACAGAGTTCTACKGTGTCACTCTCCTGCACCACGGTGATCCTGAAGTTGGGAGTCTGCAGCAGCTCTTTAAAGATATGTCCGTTTGCTTCGTTCTTAGCTCCTGTTCCGGTAGTGATAGAAAGTCAAGGTACACGTAACTGCATCCGCGGGAGTTGCAACGCAAGCCGAGGAGGACACGAAACATTACAGCACTATTCTAGATAATATTATGGAAAAATATTTTACCAATTGTGGTCTCACAGAACTTCTCATCAGCCACTTCGTTGGCAATGTTGGCCCCCATCAGGACGCTAACCTCGATTTCCAGTTTCTCACGGATGATGTCAGAGATGAGCTTCAAGCCCTCGGGGCCTTCATCGATGCCCTGAATAAGGACCAGGGCAGAAAAGAGATCTTAGGCTGCCTTCAAAATCACTCATTKTGTAACATATACCCTAGTTACCAGCATTTGGGTGGCTGCATTTTTTTAGACTAGGCTGCTGTTACATAATGAGTGTATAATCATAGCCATGATGATAAATTCATACAGCTGAGACTTTCCCTGAGTGATAAGAAGCCCGATATGAAGCCAGAGTAAAGTCAGACTTATACATTTTATAGATTTTAGCAATGTTTTTTCTACGTGAGAGCTGGTGTGAAAAAGAGCTAAATGACATTACTTTGATGAGGGATATCCCAATGGTTCCCTGTGTAAGATGAGGTTTCATCTGATCACATAGCCTCCCAATGAACTGATGTGGAATGACAAAGATCAGTATGCTGGCCCCTTTCACCGCTTCTGTGATTTCTGGAACAGCAACCTGGTAAATTGGAGCGGGAAAAGATAGCATGATACATTGTACTATTCATGATGGATGTTACTGTGTAGTATCATTTATCATGAATCTACATTACGCAGTGGAGGAAGCTGAGGGGAGGACGGTTCAWAATAATGGCTGGAACGGCGCGAATGGAATGGCATCAAACACGTAGAGACCATGGGTTTGATACCAATCCATTTTTTTCCTCTCCAGCCATTACCGYGATCYCGTCCTSCCCAATCAAGGTGCCACCARCCTCCTGTGATTACAATATGTTATGTGATGTTATTTTGTTACAGGGTCATTTAAGGAATTGGCAAAAGGGGCGGCTGGATACAATAACACCCACATTAAGTCTTGGCATAGTGGAAAGCAAGGCATGTCAGACTGGTAGGCCGTTCATAGAATGCCAACTACCTTAAGCATCTATTCATGAAGGTATATTCTGGCCGGGGGAGTTTTGTTAAGAGCCTCGACGCTCGTTCTGAACGTTAACATATCACTTGCGGTACGGTTTTGGAAATATAAGGAAAGTATCTTTCATAGCAGCAAGAAATAATTTCCAAAAAACKTAAGTCTAAATTACTACACACCTTTTATAGTAWGTCTGGGAATTTCCAGGGACCTCACAATACCATATTATCACGATATTTAGGYGCCAATACGATATGTATTGCGATTCTCACAATTCTATGTATTGCGATTCGATACTGTGATTTTATTGCGATTCGATGTTCCAAACTGTTCACCGTAGCTGCAGAGGGACAAGCAAGAACATGAGAAAACGAGTTTGGATCGGTCAGGGAAATAAAAGTGCTGAAAACAAATTGGCTCCCTACTTAAAAAGATGGAGAACAAGCTAGGAAAAAAAGCWAAGGAAAAATACTGGACAACTAACAAAAAAATCATATTGCGATATTGTCAAAACTACATGATATTGTCAAAAATAATATCCTGATATGTCTAGAACTGTCTAGATTTCTTAACCCAGCACTATTTTATAAGGTTAGGGTTTGTGTTCCCATATGGCCATGTTACAGCGCTTTATTAAGGAAGACTAATGGAAGGCAGAGAAGACCACCTGTGCTAATTAGATATCTAGCGTGCTTAAACACCTGTGTGTAAGCGTAACTGGAAAGGAAGTGTAGTTTTGTCGTCTGGAGGAACACAGTTGGCATGATATTGATCCCATACTATGCATACACACAGCCCTATGGCTCAGTGCAAACCGATACAGTAAGTGCATCTTTTTTATATGAAAGATTATTTCTCACTGATATGAAAGATAATTCCATGTTTCAAAAACTGCATTGCATGCGATGATCATTGACGTTTCTGAACTTTAAAACAAAGATGGGGTTGTAGTTTTACACGGGCCCACCGGTAAACAGTGCTTAAAGCTGAGAACCCTAGGGATAAGGCAGAATGCCTTGGGTCCTTGTGAACAACCCCAGACGGATATGTTATCATCTCTGTATAGGTCAAACTTCACTCATCTTATCTGTGTGTATCCTTTTACACAACCGCAAAGCATGTCCGGAGATAACGTTAACTCCAGCTGTATTGCCCAACTCAATGATTTGTAATCTTGAGACAAAAATCTAATATTAAACAAAACACAATACTAACCACATTTTTGGGAAGCTTGTGACCMGGTAGGTATTTGACGTTCTCATGCTCTGTGTTGATGATTTCTGTTAACTTTTTGCCATCGATCATCTCTTCAAACACCCACATGTTAACAATGGGGTCAAACCTGTTGGATCCCTTTGCATTGTGACCAACGATTTTGGCTATCGCAGAGCCCCTAGGAGATGATGAAAACGGATTAGATTGGAGGGCAATGGAATAACACCATTCATATTTTCAAAATCCCAGTCGCAAAATGAACAACATGCTAAATATATCTTGGGGGTACCATAACCAGATTATAACAGTACACGGAATGGCTTGCATATCCCCAAGCCTACATTCAATGAATGTAAATCAAACTTCTATGTTTGATCTTCTATGAAACTACATGCAAGTTGTCAATTTAGCCAAATATCAGCACTTAGTTGGCTACATTATGAATCAATGAGTGGAACTCATGATACAATTCTGTCGAATGCAGGCACATGCAAATAGAGAAAGAGCATAAATATACCAGTTTCCAGATCCAACGATGCACACTTTCTTAGCAGGCATTTTTAAGGTAGAGTAGCAGCCACGATTCCTTGAACAGTGTTAAGGGATCAGTAAAATGCCGTGTTTATAACCATGTCCATAACTTCCTTACACGCCCTAGTCGTGTGGGCAGCACATTATTATTAGCACACCGCCCTTTGACCCTGTATATAAAAGAAGGGAAAGGTTTGTACAGGTTAGATAACAGTAGGGTTATTCTGGGTGTGCCACCACGACGAACCTGTCATGACAAGTATGGAGAGACATTTATCCATGGAGAAAGTCCTATAATTTTCTCGATTTGCCGAGCTCGGGGGAGATACAAAATTCTCAGTTTGTCATGCAACACGACTGAAATATATGCCGGCGGTAGCTCGATGGGGTATGTGCAGGATATATTTGAAGACGTGTTCTATTTCTACAACTGCAACCTATTTTGACAAACTTTGTATGCCACAAATGTCCCTATTGTTTTGCCAATGCGGAAGTCCTTTCATGGAATTGAATCACATGACTCCAGTTCCGTGACGCGTCGTCGTGAAGCCTGTTAGCAGCGATTTGGATCATGTAAACCCCAAGCTCACGACCTAGCTAGCTAGCACGCCACTGTTTTTATAAGAATATATTGTGATGGATTACTTAATCAGTCGTTTAGATAGCTATCGTTCATGAAAAACTATGTGTTTTGTAAAGGCATAAACCGAATAAATCCATCTGTGAGCAAGGCCTTCAAGTTAGCAAATCAGATTAGAGATTGCTGTGTGACTAGCTGTCAAGCTAGCTAACGTTTCTGGCAAGGTTTGTAGCTTGTTAGCTAGCTATAACGTTGGCTATGACTATGCAAGGAGAAACCGCCACGGCAATACGAATATCAGACAGTGAAGGGAAACTGGATGTCTTTCCCCAGAAAGGGACGCCTGGTAGTTCTGGGAGAGGGAGTTCTAAAGGCTGGCAGTACAGGTATGCTCTCTGTCTAACTAGCTAGGCTAACCAATCGTGCAAACCTAGTTAGCTGCAGTTATTTGTTTGGTTAATAGGCAGTGCAACACACATCTTCAGTTGGTAAGGTTAACTAGCAAGCCCTTGGTCAAATGTTAGCTGTTTAGCCAGCTATGGTTTCTAGCTGAGCTTACTGACTTAGTTATTAGTTAACAGGCTAGTCAGAGTTGAATCAGAGGTCCAATTTGTAAGTCGCTCTGGATAAGAGCGTCTGCTAAATGACTTAAATGTAAATGTTCATCTGGAGTTGAACTTTGCCAACCAATTGCTGTTATTGTAGCATAACTAGCGTGTTTGTTAACTGTCAATCATTTTCTCAATCTCTGCTCTATTCAGTGACCACATGGAAAATATTGACGGTTACCTGATGAAATACACCAACCTGGTAACAGGATGGCAATATAGGTGAGTGGGCAGCCCAGGTTGAAGAACATTGATTAAACAGTGCTATGTGCATTTAGTAAAAGTATTTACAATTTGATCAAATCAACATACTATTGAATTGATTCAATGCTTTGCCAACAAGCATCTTGAGCTCAATGGCATTGGGCCAGTAACCAAAAGGTCACTGGTTAGAATCCCTGAGCCAACTAGATGAAAAATCTGTCTATGCCCTCGCAAGGCTCCCGACCTTATTTTCTTCTATAGGTCATGTAAATCGCTCTGTATAAGAGCGTCTTCTGAATTGAACGTTCTGCTCTTCATGCAGGTTCTTTGTCCTCAACAATGAGGCAGGGTTGTTGGAGTACTTTGTCAATGAGCAGTCCAGGCCCCAGAAACCTCGCGGGACACTCCCCTTGGCAGGGGCGGTCATATCCCCCAGCGACGAGGACTCCCACACCTTCACGGTTAATGCCATCAGTGGGGAACAATACAAGCTCCGAGGTGAAACGCACACACTATCTGTCTCTCACACTCCTCACCAATCAAAACAGCTACAACAACTCATACAAGTGTCATGCTGTTTGAGTAGTCTACTACTGGACATGTATGGTTTGCATTTCAACACAATGTTATTATATCCTCAATGCGTCAGTCAGTAGTTGGACAGGCAATATACACATCTAGTCACTGTCAGACTATTGTACCAAGACTTCAGGAAGGGGAGAAAGCATGTAAAACATATCCAAATCAATACGCGATAATGGCGGTTTTCTCATTATCCTCGGTCGGCGAGGGATAACGTTGTCGTTATTGATCCATGCGGAGAGATTCACTCTGCTGCACTGTAATKAGTTAACTCTGTTCAGGCACCAAACTAAAGAAAACCGACTGAAACAGGGATGCACTAACTGAACATACCCAATAGGAAACTTGTTTGAATGTTCAGTTGCAAAACATTTTGCAACCGTGTGCACTAATGAATGTGACCTTGTGGTGTTGTCTTCCAGCCACGGACGCCAAAGAGAGACAGCACTGGGTGAGCCGGCTGCAGATCTGCACGCAGCACCACACTGAGGCCATGGGGAAGGTAAAGGCAAGGGCTTTTCGTCTGACACGCACCCACTTTCACAGGCGCACACACACAGTTGCATACACACACACACACACACACACACACACACACACACACACACACAGTTCACACCACAGTTGCACACATACACACACACAGTTGCACACATACACACACACAGTTGCCACACATACACACACACAGTTGCACGCATACACACACACAGTTGCATGCATACACACACACACACACACACACACACACACACTACACACACACACACACACACACAGTTGCATGCATACGCACTCACCATCACAAGCTCTTTCTCACTCGCAACAATGTTTTCCCTTGAACCAGACACTCTCTACTAGCTCGTTTTGTTATTGATCGTGTCCATGGTTGCCTGTAACATGAGCTTCATAACAGAAGTGGAGAGCGGATGTCTTGTATTTAGATTAGATGTAGTAGTGTTTGTGCTTGATAATGAGAACACATTGATGGGGAACTCTAGCTACTATTAATTTAGCTTAGTTATGAGCCAAGACCATCCTAGATGCTAGACTTTGAGTGTAGTGTTGTAACACACCAAAGACACCCCTGGCTGCATCATAGCAGACAAATGAGGGGTGGGTGGGGGGGATGTGACACTTCCTTAAAAAACAACTTTGATCTTACGTTCTTGGCTGAAGTCAGTGAGTCTATTACTCAGTTGGTTTTACTTCCTAACAGATGTACATTTTCTATTGAAATACTGATGATAAGACAGAATGTGACAAACCACAAGCATGATGCAAACTCTTCTTGGGTAAATTGTGGCGTAGCCATAACGACTCGATTCAGTACACTTCACATTATTGGCCTTAATTCGTCTCGCATCTTGAGCACTTGAGTTGAAGACAATCAACATTTCCAGAGCACACTGACATGACACCATAAGGTCACACAAATAGTCACAAACAAGATGGCTCCATAGGTTAAGATTCCCCGAGGTACAGATCTAGGATCCTTTTCCCCTACCACAATCCAAGCTGTAACTAATATAGATGTATAACTCGTTTTAACATAGACATTTCCATTGAGTGCTTCCACCATTTTTAAAGTAGTCAACTGGTGGGGATTCTTATAAGTTGGGAGCAATCAGCCAATAACAAAGACGACAATGGCCTAAGCCTCAATGTCGCTGCCCATGCTGTCACACACACAYTATATAATGGCACAGATACAAAGATGAGGCCTCGATCTCTATGCTGTAACCATTAGTGAGGGAAATACTAAACTGACCCAATATCCGAGTCTAGGGGGCAACTTTACTTACGTTCCACAAGCTCCAATGATCAAAATATACTTATCTAAAGATCCTATCACAGATGAGATTCACTGTATGACAAATTTGTTGACCATCTTGTCTTTGTCCAGAGTAACCCTCCGCCCAAGTCTCGCAGCTACTCCATGGCATCTCAGGGGAGCGCCAGCTCGCCCCTGTCCCAGCGCAGGCCTAGCCAGCTCCAGAACCAGAACGCTGCCTCCTTCTTCAGCATGACTCAGCTCCACAAGGGCTCCTCGCTGTACTCCTCCAAGAGGTCCCTGCTGCCTGACCATCTGCTTGACGCCAGAGAGGTAGGCTGGGGATAGGGATGGTAGCTTTTACCTCAGGAACCAAAATAGAAGTGGGGTTTAGCGTAGCTTAAAGGTTCTTTTTGTTCTTTTTCTTAGTGTTTTTGTATTTTCCATCAGGTTTTTTTGTTGTTATAACTTCGCGTCGCAACAGGAATAGCCGGTGGTGGAGAGAAGAATATCTCTTCTGCCTTATTTGAAATGTATTTTGTCAGAGGTATTCTCTTCTTAGTCTTTTTACCCATCTTTTTTTGTTTAGTGTCATTTTATGAAGATTGTTCATCTAGGACTAGGTTACAGGGACTTCTTGTTTTAATCTAATGATGGATACAGTAAGCACATTTGTACATCGGTATCAACTTACTCCTCCGGTTTCTTCCGCTCTTCTTTACTCCCAGATGATGACCCAGGCCCAGGGCCAGCACCGAGACCTGATCCAGACCATCGAGGGCCTGCCCCCAGCCGCGGGCCCCCTCTCCCCGCTAGACCAGGACCTGCTGATGCTCAAGGCCACCTCCATGGCCACCATGAACTGCCTCAACGATTGCCTGCACATCCTGCAGCTGCAGCAGGTGGCCCGCCAGAGGAGCTCCCTGGGAGGTGAGGGTGACCGCTGGGGGCCTGGAGGGGAGGGGGAGTAGGTCACTACTGGTGACAGTAATGAATGTTCATTTATGGATGAACTCCAATGAAAAGAAAGGGATCTGTGTACACGCACTGTTCGTTTTTTCAGTGGGTAGATCTTTATTGCCCGGCTTTCTCAGATTTGCCTTCTAGATGGTTCATTTACCACTGAAGAGAGCAAGGTAGAAACTGTTTAAGTTACCTTTTCCTTGACCCATTTCTCAAAGTTAGCCATGGAAGTCTTGAAGGTGTTTTGTTTCCAAGAAGGGTTTTAGTCATGTTTAGTTGTATGTGACATGTACTAGACACCCATTGTGTGCTTGCACAATTCTACCTCACAAATCATGGAATTGCACATGTCCACATCTCCTCCCAGTCCAGATGTTTTACCCGAAAGCCGACAGTGGAATTATTTTACATAATTGATGAGGGAGCGGTACTTATTCTTACCGGCTGTCTAGGCTGGTAACCAGATCTCTCATTGGGTAACTGAGTAATAACAGCTCTCCCAATTAACCACCTTTCTTCCTTTTTGATCACACCGCACCATACTGACAGCCAAGAGACTTACCAGAAGTGTATGGCTGCTACGACCTCAGCCATTTCTTTTGACAGAGCCAACCAGACATTGTGGAATAGGGGAAACGGTGAAAAGCTGTCAAGTTCCCGGTTTGACGAAGGAGATCGTAAGAGATCTTGTTACCTGGCATCCATATTTCATTAGGCCCACAAACAGGACGGAACCCGGGGACCAGCCAATCAGGAAAAGTTGTCAAGGATTGTGTGGGCTGTGCTAATTTGAATGGGCCTCTCCTCCCACCCAAACACTAACCCACCAATCAGGCGGTTTCCTGTTGGCGGGGCATAAAATGTATCTCGATACTCCCCGTGTACCGGGGATCGAGTTAACGTCTCATCCTGTGGTCCTAGGGAACTGTCAGGTAATACGCCAGCCTGGGTCTTTCTTGAATGGTCGCTGGCTACAACCTTGTTGTTTTGGTCTGGTAGCCTCAAGGGGCCTTGTAGCGTAGCCTAGCATGAGTACCTCTGAGCTAAAGGTCGTGGCGGCCGCCGCTGTGTCGGGTGTTACAGGGCCCACCATCGAGTGGCTGGAGCCCAAGCTGCCGGACATCCTGAAGAATGGCGGGCCCTTGGACAGCTTCAGCACCGAGGGAGGGCCACTGGAGGGGAGCCTCCTGGAGCTCAGTGCCACAGAGCCCTGCAGTTTCTCAGGGGTAAGGACACAGAACATTACTAGACCCAAAAAGGCTTTTCCCACTATCGAGCCAAACTGTACTGACCTGAAGCTGTACGTATCACGCTCTGAGTAGGAGTGGCCTGGTTACGCATCCAGCATAGTTACTGGAGCTGTGCTAGAAAGGGCGATGTGAAAAGAAAGTATTTGAAAAGTGATAGGCGTATCTCTTTGGACAGGACAATTTGACTTCAGTACTTTTTATTTAGTAATTAAATGTATAGCACTGTTTCCAATGATCAATTTGTCTATCAATGTGTCCATGGTCGGGTGAGGACGATGGTAAATATAACTAAATAAAGGCCTTTTTTCAATCATGGCTTTTTGTTGTAGGTACTTCAGTTTGACTGTTTCTCAAGATGCAAGCCACACCTTTTGTTGTTCTCAACGTAAATATTGTTGTATCCCCTGCCAGGAGGAGATTGACGGGGAGGACGAGGTGGAGGACGCATTCACGGAAAAGGAGGAGGAACTGGTGGCGGTGGAGGAGGAGCGCAGTGTCGTCCTACACCTGCTCTCGCAGCTCAAGCTGGGCATGGACCTCACGCGGGTAGGTCGAGTTCCACAAAGCTCCCCCCCGGACACAGCCTGAAACATACATCGGGCTGGACCAAGGCCCAGCTAGACAGACCATAGTAGTGTCTTGTTTCCCGTCCTCTGATTGGCTAATGTAAAGGACTGCATTACTGGTGTTAAGAAATGCCTCGGTTTGTCGTTTCATTCTTCTTGTTGACTTCATAGTGGAGCTGGGTGATGAATTGATGCGTTAACAATAAATAGAATGATACGTTTTAAAGTTAATGTGCCACCAGTTTTATTTGTGTATCTTTTAAACTAAAACTACTAGGTTGAAGGTTTTAGCCATAAGTTGTCCCATTAACATCACACATTAGCAAACTTATTTCTTTCAGACTTCACATTTCTCTAATATAGGCTACAAAATGCCTGCGATAAGCGATCTGTATGGTCGGCGTCGATAATTTTCGATTATCGTCACAGCTCTACTTCAGTGAAATTCAGTTTCCCATGGTTCGCAGCAGCTAGTGTAGGCTCAAAGCCTGTTGGGTGTCGGATGGTAGTTAGTCAAGACATAAAAAAGAGAATGTGTTCTCAAATTCCAATTGAAGCTTTTTTTTTAATCTTTACCTCATAGCTACATGTCATTATAGATCACACACTAGATTATTGAACAATTGTCAATAACCCAACCCGCTTTATTAAGGCATAAAATAGTTCTGTCTCCTCAGGTGGTGCTGCCCACCTTCATCCTGGAGAAGCGCTCCTTGCTAGAGATGTACGCTGACTTCATGTCCCACCCGGACCTGTTCGTAGCCATCACAGACGGCCAAGGGCCCGAGGAGCGCATGGTGCGCTTCGTCGAGTACTACCTCACCTCCTTCCACGAGGGCCGCAAGGGCGCCATCGCCAAGAAGCCCTATAACCCCATCATCGGCGAGAGCTTCCACTGCTCCTGGAGGGTGCCCAGGTCAGGGGAACCTGCCAAGGATGCCCCCTCGCCCCCCTCTCCTCCCCAGGGAAGCCCCACCACCGAGGGGGAGGACGGTAGTTACCAGTTGCGCTTCGTGGCTGAGCAGGTGTCCCATCACCCGCCCGTGTCGGGCTTCTACGCCGAGTGCCCCGAGAGGCGGATGTGTGTCAACACCCACGTGTGGACCAAGAGCAAGTTCATGGGCATGTCCATCGGGGTGTCCATGATCGGGGAAGGTAAGGCCGGCCAGAGACGGAGTATCGATTTAATGCACTGGGTTTGAAATGGAGAGACTCGGTAAGGGATTAGGCCTACTTCCTTCAGACCAATGTCAAAGGGAGAGTGGACATTTCTTCCATACAGGAAGTAATTATTGTTGAGTCTTTTGACTTCAAACCTCTGGCTAAAAGTGATCTGTAATGCAAACAGGATATAAGGTATAAACCTTACTGTAATCTGTATGTGTAGGCTGTCTGTACCTGCTGGAGCATGACGAGGAGTACACGTTCACGCTGCCCTGTGCCTACGCCCGCTCCATCCTTACCGTGCCCTGGGTGGAACTGGGGGGAAAGGTTAACGTGAACTGCACCAAGTCGGGATACTCCGCAGTCATCACCTTCCAGACCAAGCCCTTCTACGGAGGCAAGCTGCACAAGTGGGTGCCCCTCACAGAGCGCGCGCACACACACACCTGCAGAGGAATTTCTAATGCTTTCATTAAATTGTTACATTGGCTTTTGGTCCCTGTGCCGTTACGGCTTCATATAGTTAGTTCTATGTTATGTTACTGTGTTTTTTAGATTTAAACTATTATATTTTTGGGATCCTAGAACTCCCTGGAAAACAGTGACTGTTGAGGAGTGGATTATCCTGGCTAAAGAAAGATTAATTTAAATTGAGTTAATAAACAAGTGTTTGAATAATTGACAAAAGCCACAACTCTGGCTTAAAGTGACCTCAAATTGTTTTGCATAGTTTGTGCGGAGAGGCTGTGATTGGTTGATAACGTTGACCATGTGTCCTCCTGCTCTCGTGGCGCCTCACGCAGGGTGACGGCGGAGGTAAAGCACAACGCCACCAGCGCCGTGGTGTGCCGCGTGCAGGGCGAGTGGAACGGCGTGCTCGAGTTCAGCTACCAGAACGGCGACACGCGCATGGTGGACGTCACCAAGCTGCCCGTCACCAAGAAGCGCGTGCGCCCCAACGACAAGCAAGGACCAACTGAATCAAGGTTAGACCAAAAAGTTAATTCATATTGGCATTAATATGCTCAGATTTGTTTCCGCCGCTTTCAGGTGAGGTTGTGGCATAGATAAGGACTGTAGATGAAAAATAAGATGTTTAGTTAATTATGTCTCCTCTGTTGATTGTGCCTTGTCCCATTTAATAGTCATGATGTAAATAGATAACTCTGTTTTTAGGCGCCTGTGGCAGCATGTGACTGAGACGCTGCGTCAGAAGGACATTGAGAAGGCCACGGAGTACAAGAGGATCCTGGAGGAGAGACAGAGGACCGAGGAGAGACACCGCACTGAGACCGAGACCCCATGGAGGACCAGATATTTTGAGAGCGAGGTACGTAGAACATCGTCTTGACAAACCTGTTCATATTTAGCGCGCTTGCTTCAGTAAGACCTGGGGGAGCTCTGGACAGACAGCTGAAGCAGGCACACACATTTTCTTCAGGAAACGTTCTGTTTCGTTAAGCGGTCAGGCATTTTGACACACAGTTTTGCTAGAAGAATGCAAGGATAATGGACACATGATATCTAATGAGGCATTTAAAGTTTATATTCAGGAATCAATGGATTTTATAATGGATTCTCTTCTGTCAGACATTTACAGGTTCAAATGACAATTGCGTAGCAGGAAATCTTAGATTGTACTTTTTATTTTGTCATGTTTTCTATTCTCTCCTTCTCTCTGTGCTAGGGCGAAGGCTGGATGTATCACAAACCACTGTGGAAAACACCCACTCTGAAAACTTAGTCCTACCGGTCAGTGAGATCTATCATCGAGAACGGGTGTAGCCACGAGACTGACGCTCTCTTTTTGGTTTGTGTGTGCGCGTGAATGTGTGGGGTTATTTCCTAAACGGTCGAGGTAAAGCGCGACCTCCACTTACATGCATACGGATGCAAAAGTATTGGGGAAAGCCCTATAACGTGATGAAAAGCTATATAGTTTCATCTCCCACTCGATGTCCAACTCAAACCTCAAGGTAGTAGGTACAGGCTTTTGTACAGATGATCATTTTTTGTATAATCCACTCTGAATGAGGACATATCTCCTTGAGCAGATAAAAGGTACTCCATTTACGCCGCGTTCACAATCGTATGACGACGCGCTCGTTTGGGTTGTTTTTAAAGTGTTCAAGAATCACGATTCAGCAGAGGGATTTTTTTTTWTTTTTTTTTTACAGTGATGTTGCACACGAGACCGAGAATGGAAGTGCATCTTTCAAAGTACACGATTGACGTTCGACGGTGTGAACTGGATAGCCATATTTTGGGATATGATTGGCAAGGCCTGGGTCATGTTCATTAGGGCATGCGACAGAATGTTTTAAAATGTCTTACAACGGTAAATTAGTTATTGGATAAGTACATACAGTCTCTCCCTGTTTTGACTTTTCTTCCGTTTGGTGCCTAATGCACATGACCCTGCACATGTTATGTCACAGCTTGGATAAGACACACACACACACACACACACACACACACAACCTGTCACTACAATGAACAAGTTTATAATGGGGACAATGTTCCTGAATTCATACTGTAGGTAATTCATGACATTACTCCTTTGGTTTTGCACAGACCTCTCAATTTGGATGATTCCATGTTTCAAAATGATTGACAAGGCTTGGCATGATACAGATAGTATTTTAACGATTTAGGCCCCCCAAAGTGAATGCATTTGTTGATATGAGATGTATGATAAAGTAACAATCATTCCTTTCGCAGTCCCAAAGGGATATAGTCCACCTTGAGGTATTTTGGAAAATGGACCGCATGATGACCAATGTCTTTTTGTGTACTACAAGTATTATTATACTCTGGTTACTATGTCTGAATTCCACAATTTGTTTTCATATGCAAACAAATGTTTTACTTATTTTTCTGGTTCAAAATGAATGTTAATCTCCTGGATATCTGTCTGTTCTGATTTTTAAGAGCAGAATATAACTTAATATCGTCACCTTATTAGTTGGTTTTGAATGAGATTGCTCCCTCGTGGTGTTTCTTTTCAAAAGCTAGTTATCACATTTTTCGCCCCCCCCCCCAATGTATGAAATACACAGCACTAGTTGAGTCTCAACACCAATGCAGTCAATATCAGCCTGGAAAGGTTCTCCCAACCCTTTTTTGATAGGCAGAATGCAAAGAGAAGACCTGCTTGACGCATGGGATTTGACTCTTATCAACTCTGCATTGATAAGCTATTCTCTCCACGTCATGGTGCCTTAATCACTCTTCCTGTGTNCTTCCTGTGTGCTTCTTCCAGTCCAAAAGTATAGCATACCCCCCCCCCCCCCAGGCCCGGATTACCGCATTTGGAAGTCAGCTAATTTATAGCGGTTTCATACTGCTATTCTACACATTTTGGCATGAGCCTGAGAACAATTTGCTGTTTTAAAGCTATATTGAGGCAATTCTACACATTATGCTTTCTGGGGGGCCCCGACCTCCAAGGGGAAGCAATGGCGGGGCACATGCCCTGCGTGCCAGTTCTGTAATCTAGCCCTGTTTGTTTCCCCCCCGTCACCGCTATGAATGATGCAATAGTATGTAAATATTGGTTGTTTTGAGGTATTTGTTGCATTCTTTCCTGTTTTGAAGAAAGACGTTAGAAGCGCAGACCCCTGAATGGTGTTATACATGTTGACTTTGTTGTTTGGAATATTACTTGTTTGTCTTGCTGACATGTGAAATGCACTGACATTGAAGGAAACATGACTCCTTGTAGACTAAGATATGTGTGGTAATGACTGATTAAATAAATTGCCTATCAATTGAGTATCGTGTTAATAACTCTTTCGCCCCCCCCAAAAAAATTGCTCATACGACAGTAATATTTAATAACCCGATACATTTTCCTTATTGACTGTGTATTACTTACATCATGAAACTGCTCCAGTATTCTAAAGTGGATTCCTTGCCGACAACTGGTCCATCTCAATACTCTTCAAATGGGCGTTTCTAGTGAGCCACAATCAATAAGGAGAAGCTAACTTTCTCTACAATTGTGTGTTTGCCTTTCATGGCTAACAGTTTAGGTTGGGCGTAATTTCGAATCCCTCTTCAATATTCCTTATGAAAAGAAGCACACTTTCAAATAATACCTTTTTTTTTTGGTTCTAAATCAGAATGAACCACAGCTAAAATGGGGGGGGGGGGAGAGAGAGATGTGAACGTGTTGACACAGGACAGATTCAAGAAATGTAGGTTATCCCTCCACCACCAAGCTTTGATAAGAGCCCACTTGTGCAGTGATTCTGGCGGTGTTCACATTGCAAGTTAAACAATATTGGTAGTCTTAAACACCCAGTCATATCTTAATCGCCCGAGAACTGTCGTCACCACTCACAAAATGCCTCTCAGTCTTTGATGCCCTTCCCCCCCCCCCCCCCCCCACACACAGAACACAGTCATGTTTCTGTGCATTCTTTCCACGTGTCCCCTTAGGCTTTGCTTTGTTGCAATCATTTGACGTATACATTTTTTTTCTCTCTCTTTGGGTGTTCTTTGACTATTCAATGTACTTCTGGCACTAAAGCATGACAGACGCGTGTAAGATGTATCCTGTGAATTTCCATATGCAATGTCAAATATAACAGACAATTGTGAAAGATGTGCAACAGTCACGGTCGAATGTGGTTTCTCCCCTCGGTCTCATATGCCAGATCAAACCAAATGTTATTAGTCACGTGCGCAGACCTTACAGTGAAATGCTTACTTAAGAGCCCCTAACCAACAATGCAGTTTCCCAAAAATACGGCTAAGAATAAGAGAAATGTAACAAGTAATTAAAGAGCAGCAGTAAAATAACAATAGCGAGACTATACAGGGGGGTACCGATACAGAGTCAGTGTGCGGGGGCACCGGTTACTTGAGGTAGTATGTACATGTAGGTAGAGTTATAGTGACTATGCATAGATGACAGAGTAGTAGTGGTGTAAAGAGTTACTGAGCACGCGCTGCTGAGGGGCGGATGTGTTGTTACCTACCCTTACCACCTGAGGGTGGCCCGTCAGGAAGTCCAGGATCCAGTTGCAGAGCGAGGTGTTTAGTCCAAGCTTATTGATGAGCTTTGAGGGCACTATGGTGTTGAACGCTGAGCTGTAGTCAATGAATAGCATTCTCACATAGGGGTTCCTTTTGTCCAGGTGGGAAAGGGCAGTGTGGAGTGCAATAGAGATTGCATCATCTGTGGATCTGTTGGGGCGGTATGCAAATTGGAGTGGGTCCAGGGTTTCTGGGATGATGGTGTTGATGTGAGCCAGATTGGAACAATTCGTGAAACATTTACAACAATCCTGACAGCAAAATGGTGTATCGCTCATCTGATTATCCTCATATGCACTCTCGTGACTGCCAGTGCTCAAAGATCTGCTACTGAAGCAACAATATGATTTCCCTCATATGCGTAGTCAGATTATGGTCATGCAGAAATGATTTGCCACAATAATGACAGATGAGGCTTCACCCCTTTTTGAATCCTAATGTGAGAACTCCGACTACCACTGAGCAAAACATTTTCTACCGACCTGGCAGCAATATGATTTCTCCCCTATGTGAATCCTCATGAATTTTCAGACCAGTGCCAAAATGAAAACGATTGCCACAATCATTACACCTAAATATTTTATCCCCTGTATGGCTCCTCATGTGATAAGTCAGATACCGAACTTCAGAAAAACACTTGCCACATTCACCACAGTGATGCTGTTTCTCTCCTGTGTCTTCCTATGCGATTAGAAACATCTAGCCAAGTGAATACTTTGCCACAGTCTTGACAGTGAATGAGTTTCTCTCCTGTGTGAATCTTCCTATGACACTTACATGCACGAGCAAAACATTTGTCACAATCCTGACAGTGATATGATTTCTCCCGTGTGGGTCCTTATATGAGAATCCAGATATACACACTGAGGACAACATTTGCCACAATTACAGCGATACGGTTTTGTCCCCGAGTGTATCATGAGCCTATGAGAATTCAGTTTTCCCATCTGAGTTAAACGTTCACCAATCACTACAGCAAAATGGTTTGTCCTTTGTGTAATTCGTCATGTGCAAATTTAGATTGTGGCAAATGTTTTGCTAAGATTGGCAATCACTGACAGTGATGAGCTGTATCTTCTCTGTGACTCCTCTTTTGCACTTGTGATTTCAGATCCATCGAATTTTTGCCCTTGGAGCTGATGAAGCTTTTTCCTTTTTTTTTGTCTGCTTCGATTTGTGCAGGGGCTGAGAGTCACTTGTTTTCTCTGTGAAACCCACTTCCTTAGATTCTGTTTTGATCTGTTCAGTAGAGGCCATTCTGTCTTTGTATTCTTCACTTTGGGTTTGTGAGGACTGAGTTCACCCAAGCAGGAGTGAATACAGCCTTCCTCCTCCTGGATGATACTGAATTCCTCCTGTTCCTTTTTAATCTGTATGATGTTCCAGTCATCTTGCCCCAGACTAGGGCTCCACTCCTGCTTACAGTGCTGCTGCTCAGGGGAAAACTCCTCTTCAGAGACAATGAACTGCTGGAAATATGAAGGGAAGGAGAAAGGATGAATTTGAACTGAAAAGCTGATAAGACAATGCAGAAATGATTGTCACGCGGTGCTCATTCCTCAACTGACAGTGTAGATGATTTTTGTGCTATCTGACATAAGACAATTGGGTCTCTGTTGCAGGATAAGTTCAGCCTTTTACAGCGTAATGCAAGTTGGTTCCTCACCTTGAAAGTAGTCTGCAAACTTATACCACGACTAGCTAAAAACATTAATGGAAGTGATAGAGGCAACTGTGCAATGCCAAATCACCTTTAAGTCATGCCAAATCAAATAATCGTTGATTTTGGAAGATTTGGCCATGAACTTTGAACTTTGCTATTGTCGTGGAAAATAGTGTTTTATTAAGACAGTAGGCATATTCTGCCCGTTTTAGTTTTTTGCCTCTATCCATTTAAGTTAGTAAGGAGGAAACTGGCACCTTTTGCAGCCTGAATGGAGGATGTTTAATGTACTCACCGGTAGCAGGGAAATTAGTGTGCTAGCCAATGTACAATATCCTTCCAAATGATAGTGGGACCCTCAAAGACTGGTAAACAGCGACCACTAGTGGCTTAGTGGAGCTTGCTAGTAGGGTAGGCATTAGGGCTTGGAATTGTAAAGTATCTCACGATACGATATGTATTGTGATTCTCACGATTCTATATCTATTGTGATTCGATGTTCCAAACATATTGCTCAATATACTGTGTCTCCTGCAAATTAGATTTTGATCAGCCATGGAAATAAAATTGCAAAAAGCTAATCCATTCCTTACTTAGATTTACGTGCATTTTGGGTATATGTTGTGAAACTGTTAGATATTACGGCACTATCGGAGCTAGAAGCACAAGCATTTCTCTACACCCGCAATAACATCTGGTAAACACGTGTATGTGACCAATAAAATTTGACTTGGAGAAAAAGCTATAGGATGAAAAACTCCAGTTTGGTACAGGCACAGCCGACTAGCGCTAGCTAACGCTACCTAATAAAAATAATAATAATTGTACACTATCGGAATATGTAAGTAACGGACATTAGTATTCGATAGGGCTGTGATGGTCATGGAATTTTGGATGACCAATCACTCTAGGGCGCGCCCACAAGCCTCGTCTGAAAGTAGCCCGGTACCAGTTAAAAAAAAAATGTGTTCCTAAAAATAGGGGTTAAAAATGTTCCAAAAAATAATCTGTATACTTCTCTGATATAGGACAGAAATTTCAAAACAAACTTCCTTTTGATTTATTTTGTTGACTGTTTTTCCATGTATGAATCTGTTATTCAATGCCTTTTCTATGGGCTAATAGCAGTAAGGCCAAATTCAATGTTTCATCCCCCCCAAAAAGTAGACTTTTTTTTATGCTTAAAGGGCTCCTAAAATTCCAAATCAAATAGCTAAATGATACTTGGTATGACCATATTTTCACATAAGACCCGATTAGTGAAACACTTCTTAGCCAGTAGTTTTGAAAGTAATGCTCACGAGCCAAAAGTGGTCCCGAAAATGCCATACTATGTCACATATGTGCACCACACCATGGCGCTTTCTCATTCTGCTGTTTGTGCATCTTGTTAGCTGTCACTCAAATGGTGAGGGGCTGAAGCTCATTGGCGAGAACTCAAATTGCTAGGGGCTGGCCCACGTGGGGGAAAGTTGCGCAGCACAGCTTCCAGAAAAACAGCAGCTTTCAAACGAATATGGATTTTGTTGATAATAATTATGATCAGATTATGCATGTATGAAGTAAATATTTAAACATTGTCGAAAGTGGGAGGTTTAAAAAATACTTACTACATGCTGGCGCATGTCTTTAAAATGAACTTAAGACACGTCCAGACTGGTATATGGAACATTTAGTGGAAGAGTTTAAGCTGGCTGTATAACTAAAAAATATCAATGGGAGCAAGGCTTTAGTGAGGACGGCACACTTGAGCCACATCAGTTATCATTTGAGTGAACATTCTACATTTCCGTGGAAATTATTGCATCACAATACCAGTCAGCCATTGTGAGTGTACCCATGAGTTTACCAGTCAAATTGACAGGGTTAGATTCAAAGCCCATTCTATTAATTATATTTCTATGTGTGCTGCTGCAGGGAGGGGGACGTTGCCTAGGCAACCAAATACTCGTTTTCTACAAGACCTTGCTTGTTTCAACACGTTCAGAAACGGACTCAAACGCACGAATGACCGGCCGTTTCGTCTTCAGTCAGTTGTTCCACACATTTTTATAAGACTTCATCCATAACCGCTGGTTACACGGTTATATGTTAACGATGGAAAGGCTTTGTCTGAATTAAATAAAATGAGGGCTAAGGGTCAAAAGCATAACGTTACCGATCCCAGTAAGAGAGAGAATACAAAAAACACAAGCTGACAATTGAGGCAAAGGGGAATTAAACGAAGCAGCAATGTTCCTGCGCTGCAGGGTGTCTCACAATAAATAAAAAAGCAAGGGCATACTATATTGTGTACAACATCAGCTGTAGCTAGCTGTTATGCTAACGTTAACATTAACATACCGTTCTCGTTCTATGCTAGCTCCACAGGTTACTGCTCTTTTGTGGCCAGGCTAATAGCCTGGACCTTTGGAGAGCCCAAGATGAAGTGCCCAGACTAAAAGATTTACAGGTTGTCATTACCTCTGTCAAAAAGCTGATGATACATACGCTTTCAAACCTAATCATGAGTACCATTACCAAATTGTGGGACAGGTGGGAATCCGTGATGTGATTTCTTTGTCTGGTGCAGGGGCAAAAAATCTGATATCAACCTTGGAGGGGACAATTACATTACATTTTCTCAAGAGCAATTCCTGAGGGGGACACCAAAAGTAGTGCTGTAACACATAGCCTACGTTGTAATATGTTACATGTATATTGAGGAACCATAATTCCTACAACTGAATAATTGATAGGTACAGTAGTTAACTGAAGGGTTTTCCCAACTTGTTCAAATGTTTAAATCATTATAATACTACTACTAATAATAGTTATAGCAGTGCTCCTTACCAGTCCAGTATGTATGCAAGTATTCGTACTTACAACCAGCAATATCAAGAAAGGCCAGTAGGTAGCAATGGTACTGTACACTGTATGGGTGTAGTGTTCATAAATACAATGAACATGGTGTGATCTCATCCAAAATAATCTCCATTGAGAACCATCACAAAGTTGGTCTCCGTATTGAATTGACCTTTTAATTTAACTTTGTGATACATTTATATAGTCATTAAATGTGCCACTGGCCTGAGTCTTCTACAATATCTTTACAAGAACAAAAAGCTTAAAATAAGTACAGTTCTAAAAGCAAAATAACTACTTCAATGAAAAACCCAAATAAATCAAACAAAATATCCTTCAGTCAGTGTCTCAACTCTTCAAACAGCAGCTATGGACAAGTATGTCGCACAAAGTATGCAATTTTAAATAAAATAACATGAAATAAATAATTTGTAAGTGTACTGTCATGTACTAAAAACTACTAAACAAAAGAACAAATATCAATTACACCAGGGGTTCTCAAACAGGGGTCCATGGACTAATTGCAAGGGGTCCGTGAAATAAAAAAGTGTAATGAATGTAGTCAGTACCACAAGGTTTCCAGTAAGTTTACATATAATATAGAGGGGGTGGAGGTCCCTGAGGACCGCTCAAAACCTTGCCTGCCTTGCTTCAAAATATGCAGGGGTTCCAGTACCCCAAAAAGTTGAGAACCACTGCTATACACACTACTGAACAAAAGAACCGAACATATGTTTGCGGGTTTCAATGGATCCAACAAATTGCTGGCCGATATTTTCCCTCTTGAGACTGTCCAGCCTGTCTTTATGTACATTACAGACAACTACGCCGTTCAGTCTCTCTTGGCCCATGCTAGCCCGTAGCCAAGTCTTTAATCTGCGGAGTGCACTGAAACTCCTCTCAGCCTCACATGAAGACACTGGCACCACAGACAAAATTCTGATCAGCACCTCAACTTGGTCAAACAACCCCCGCACCTCCACTGGAAGCCTCCTGAGGACCTCTGCTGCCTCTCCACTGCTGCTACAGGGGTATTTGTTGTGAAAGAGAGGGATCTGCACTGAAAGAGAATCTATGTTCASYTCTGKGTACTGATCTAGAGACTCATCCAACTCCCCCGTGAGAAGCGCTCTTTCCAACTTTTGCAGAATGTTTAGACTGTCCTGGTCAAAACGGTCGCCAAACTGAAMCTCCACACCATCCAACACTTAAAAAMATTCTGCCCTAYAGTGATCCACTGCTTTGMCAGSAAATCGYCTTGAGTGYGTCTCAATGGATTCAATAGAGTCAATCAATGTTGCTTTCTCATACAGTGCAAGGTAGCTTTCGTCATTTCTCGTGCCCCTAAAAGATGACCGCACACACTCGACTGCAGCCTGCATACCAAAGACAGTCTGAGTTTTCCTCTTGAAGTGAAATGTTTAGACATTCAAGCTCTTCAAGATCAGCAGAGGCAAGTGTGAGGCCCAACACAGTCTTGCCTTTTCTGAAGTGCTCGAATAAGCCACTGGCAGTTGAAGCTGTCTTGGATGCAGATTTTGCCATCTCCTCTAGGCTGCTTAGTACCCGCTCATACTGCCCTAGCACAGCTCTAATAGCAGTATTCCGCACAGTCCACCTTGTTGGACATAGGGGTTTCCGGGTGGGCAGATTTATTTCTTTGCACGTGGCAATTGATTCAAACATGCTCTTAAACTTTCCTGACTGGCCATAGAGGACACCTAACTGATGGACCCAAGAAAGGGAATCCCGGATCAGTGGGGAGGCTGAGCAGCCAGCCTGTGTAATCAGATTTACACAGTGTGCTCCACAATGGACATAGAGGGCTAATGGGTGCTGCCTTCTCACAATTGCCTGTGCACCTGTGTATTTTCCTGCCATGTTTGAGGCACCATCGTAACTCTGCCCACGTAAGCCAGACATGGGCAAATTGAGCCTCAACAACACTTCAGTTGCCACTTTCGCAATGCCCTCGCCTGTTGTCTCCGACACCCTGTATAGCCCAATAAACTCATCGTGAGGGACAAGGTCATGGTCAACATAACGCAGAAAGACTCTCTCCTGTTCAGCACCAGAGACATCTTGAGTACCATCAACAATTAATGAAAATTGTACAAATCGGAAGAGACCTAATCTCAGCTGCAATGCCTCGAATGATTGTATTGGCCATGATGTTCAGAATTTCATTCTATGCTTTGGGGCCTCTTGAAACGTCAACACTCTGTTGGCAAGAGGTTGTGTTCATAAAATTGTGGGTGTGGCTGATATATTTTTGTGCCATCACTGAGGTAACTGGACGATGCTGTGCCACTGTCCCCTATACTGGTGCTGCTGGCAATAAGGGTGACACTGGTCCTGCCGTGGCTGTGACATGTTCTCTGAAGTCTCTCTCCCTGCGTCTTTTCCCTTTCACCACCCTCACTGACTCACAGTCTGTCTCCTAGAAAATAAATAAGGTGTTTGCCGTACTCGATAACTACGGTACCCAAACTACACAATTAATCAGCAAAGCATATCCATTGCCATAAACAAAATCTTAGTTTAGTCATCAGTTTAAGTTGAGAGCGGGGGTATCCATGGCATTTTCCAATTATGTCCCTATTTTACAAGTCAAAAAAATGGAGAACCTTTCATAATGTTGCCAAACAACAAAGACTCAACAAACTTACCTGAGACTCCCTGTCTCTGCCAGTCTGTCCCTGCATATCTGTCCCAAGCTCTGCTGTCTGTGTGCCATCTGTTGCCTGCTCTGCCTAATGACATCATTGTGAAACATTTCCATTAACATTTCACTTCTTTCTTATGAACATTTTATCAACTAGTCTTTGAGATATTAGGCTACTAGAGTTCTTACTATGCGTTTTGGTGTACTGAAAAATACTCTGATGTCTGTCTTTTTACTTTTTTCTGCCATTTTTCTACCTGGCTGGCTGGCCGGTCAAGCTGCACACACACATTTACACAACATATGCTGCAACCTTTTCTAATTGTAATATAGTTTGTTTCATATTGGCTGGCTTCCAACAATAGCTGAATTTGTAAAGCTAGCGAGCACCAATTCCGATTCTGTGGTGTTTGCTATAATCTTTGCTACCTGGTTAAATAAAGGTGAAATAAAATAAATGTAAAAACTTTCACTAGCGACAATTTAGCTTTTGCAACGAGACCATTAAATATATTTAAGACAATGGTATAAGAGAGTGTAGTTCTGTTCAGTTTGGACTTCAGTTTATCGCTAACCTTATCACWGGGACTTTGAAGCRCTACAGCTGCATGCTGATMTTGGAATAAACTGACGATAGCAAAGATTCCATCTTTGACGACGCCACATTAATGGAATAGGTACTAGCTAGCTTGCTAGTTAATGTTTGCGCGCTAGCTCTGCAAATTCAGCTAGTGTGTGAACCCTGCCAACATAAAAAAAAAAAAATGGAAATAGAAGTTGCTCTTTATGGTTTGTATAATATTCGTTTAGATTTGGAGGGGGGGTCGTGTCCCCCCCGTCCCCCCCTGGGATTTCCGCCTATGGTCTGGTGTAACAATGACTATCCCCTAGAGCTGTCCACTTTGATGCAGAAAAGCAGGAGAACATGAAAAGCAACCTGGACTGCTTTTTTTTTTTAAGCATTTCCTGCCGGCCTGGGGCAGATACGATCTGTGGCATCATCTTCGATATCCTCTGGTGTCTGTCTCCCCTTAAGCATTTCCTGCCGGCCTGGGGCAGATACGATCTGTGGCATCATCTTCGATATCCTCTGGTGTCTGTCTCCCCTGTGGTGTTAGTGGAAGCTGTATCTTGCAGATCAGATTTTAATCTATAGATACATGTGATATACACTCAGTAGACAGTTTATTTGGTACACCACCCAGTTCACGAAAAATGGTTGTGACTTGCTATATAAAGTAGGCAGACAAGCAGAGGCATTCAGTTACAATGGGGAAAACGATTGACCTAAGTAGGGCTGTCCCTGACAAAAACAGTATTCAAAATTTTAAAATGTATTTTTCCTTATATATAGACACAACCTGTGTTTTAATAGAATCAACAATATATGCATTGAGTTTGTCTGATGCTTTAAGCTCACTGTTTGATTAAATAAGACACTAATGACTCAAGAGGGAGCCAAAGATCAAGATAACCAGAAGAAAACAACCTTAACCTGACCCAACTATTCTCCTCTCGCTCCTGCTGGCTATCGCAGATGCTGCCATTACTCTTCTGAAGATGCCGGTAATAGGCTACACGAGTTGGCGGCAACCTTTCTCAATTTATCTTACCATTTCTACCGATCTGCGTGCAAGTTATGGTTTTCATATGAACATGTTTGTGGAACAGTTTCATTTAATATCTAATAACATCTCAAAATCATTTTCATGTGGTTAGTCAATTGTATCCAAATCTAAACGAATATTATACAAACCATAAAGAGCAACTTCTATTTCCATTGCCAACTATGTTAAAATAGACTATAAAGCCAACAAATAAAAAATGCTGCTAAAAATAAATATCCTATAAATCACATTGGCTGTCTAACAAACTTGAAACATTGTATAAACTATTAACTTGGGTCCAGCCTGAAGCTCCTTGCAACATTGTACAAAATATTCTGCGCCCCAAGTTTCCCATGCAGACCAAGCTGTAGGTTATTTGCGCAAGGAACAAGAAGTAATCAGGTAGGCCTATTTTATGACGTTTCCACTGGATCAGAGAATGACACTTTTCACTTTCACGCTGTGGTTATCAAAAGGGAGAGAGCTGGAAAGATTTTTTTTAAATACATTGAGGAATTGTTATTTTCAATTGGTGTAAAAACAGGCTTTGTTTCCTTGCTGTTTTAGGTGAAGAAAACATTACTTTGAGAAGCGCCACAGCTCATTAGTGGTGGTGCATTAAGCCAATCATAAATACTATCAGATCTCCAATTGGGCACATTTGTATGCCTACATTTGTGCGCAGGCCAGATAGCATATAGGCCTACTTTAATGTGTAAATCAGGTGCGCGTCCCTACTCAACATTGACAGGAGCGCACCAAACAAAAGACAATGACTAAATTGACAAAACAAAACGTGTTTCTCACAAGTGTACCATAGGTTGTGCGTGCTGAAAACAACGTGTCCACTCCAACAATGAGAACGGTAAAAGGCTGGAATAATAATATTTCATTTTATTGGTCACATACACATATTTAGCAGATGTTATTGCAGGTGTAGCGAAATGCTTGTGTTCCTAGCTACACCAGTGCAGTAGTATCTAACAATTCACAATACACACATCTAACAGTAAAATAGAATTAAGAAAAGGCGAAAGAGTTAACACGATACTCAATTGATAGGCAATTTATTTAATCAGTCATTACCCCACACATCTTAGTCTACAAGGAGACCAACTCAAACCGGTATGCCTTGCTCCTAATGCCATACTCCATTCAAAGGCACTTACATCTTTTGTCTTGCCCATTCACCCTCCAAATGGCACACACAATCCATGTGTCAATTGTCTCAAGGCTTAAAAATCCTTCTTTAACCTGTCTCCTCCCCTTCATCGACACTGATTTGAAGTGGATTTAACAAGTGACGTCAATAAGGGATCATAGCTTTCACCTGGATTCACCTGCAGAAAGAAAAGTATTTGGGAAAGTATATGGATTTACCTTCAGAAATTATTCACACCCCTTGACTTTYCCCCCCACATTTTGTTGTGTTACAACCTGGATTTAAAAATGATAGAATTGCAAAAAAAAATTGGGGTCACTGGGCTACATACAACTCCCCATAATGTCAAAGTGGTATTATATATTTAGAAATGTTGTGTTATTAATGTTTTGTATACTCAGTGTATATACAGTATATTTATAGTCCAGTCTCTGCTCGTTCTGATATTTCTTAATTTCTACAAAAAAAATCTGGATTATGTATTACTGGAGCTGAAAACACAAGCATTTCGCTGAACCTGCGATAACATCTGCAAATCTGTGTACACGACCAATACACTTTTATTTGATAAACCAGAAAATCATGTTTGGTGAACACGCACACAGGCTGGCTGTGAACTGTTAGATTTGTGAAGTGTTATTTTATTTTTATTAACCCTATTTGAAGGGGTTAGTCAGTGATAGTGCACTCGGGAAAGTATTCAGGCCCCTTGACTTTTTTGATACATTACAGCTTTATTCTAAAATGTATTAAATAGTCCCCCCCCCCCCCTTGTCAATCTACACACAATACCCCATAATGACAAAGCAAAAACAGGTTTTTAGATGAGACATTTTTGCAAATGTATTAAAAATAAAACAGAAATACCTTTTTTACATAAGTATTCAGACCCTTTGCTATGAGACTCGAAATTGAACTCAGCTGAATCCTGTTTCCATTGATCATCCCTGAGATGTTTCACCTGTGGTAATTTCAATTGATTGGACATGATTTGGAAAGGCACACACCTGTCTATATAAGGTCCCACAGTTGACAGTGCATGTCAGAGCAAAAACCAAGCCATGAGGTTGACGGAATTGTCCATAGAGCTCCGAGGCAGGATTGTGTCGAGGAACAAATTTGAGGAAGGGTACCAAAAAATGGCTGCAGCATTGAAAGTCCCCAAGAGCACGGTGGCCTCCCAAACTTCTTCAATTTTTAAGAAATATGAACTACCAAGACTCTTCTTAGAGCTGGAGGCTTGGCCAAAAACGGAGCAATCGGGGAAGAAGGGCCTTGGTCAGGGAGGCGACCAAGAACCCGATGGTCACTCTGACAGAGCTCCAGACTTCCGCTGGAAATGGAAGAACCTTCCAGAAGGACAACCATCACTGCAACACTCGGGCAATCAGGCCTTTATGGTAGAGTGGCCAGATGGAAGTCACCCCTCAGTAAAAGGCAATGACAGCCCGCTTGGAGTTTGCCAAAAGGCACCCGAAAGGACTTTCAGACCATGAGATACAAGATTCCCTGGTCTGATGAAAACAAGATTGAACTCTTTGGCCTGAATGCCAAGAATCACATCTGCAGGAAACCTGGCATCATCCCTACGGTGAAGCATGGTGGTGGGAGCATCATGTTGTGGGGATGTTTTTCAGCGGCACGGACTGGGAGACTAGTCAGGATCGAGGCAAAGATGAGCGGAGCAATGTACAGAGATCCTTGATGAAAACCTGCTCCAGAGCGCTCAGGACCTCAAACTGGGTCGAAGGTTCACCTTCCAACAGGACAAAGACTTTAAGCACACAGCCAAGACAACACAGGAGTAGCTTCGGGACAAGTCTCTGAATGTCCTTGAGTGGCCCAGCCAGAGTCCAGACTTGAACCTGATCCAACATCTCTGGAGACCTGAAAATAGCTGTGCAGCAACGCTCCCCATCCAACCTGACAGAGCTTGAGAGGCTGTGCAGAGAAGAATGGGAGAAACTCCCCAAATACAGGTGTGCCAAGCTTGTAGCTTCATACCCAAGAAGACTCGAGGCTGTTATTGCTGCCAAATGTGCTTCAACAAAGTACTGAGTAAAGGGTCGGAATACTTGTCTCTACTGGCCAAAAGCCTGTGTTAGCATGGGCAGCGCCATTGAGGACTTCCGCCATTTTGCTTTCGTCAACTCGCCAGGACTTCCCAATTCATTGTCTGTTCCCTCCTGATGACCTTTTTGGCATGACCTGACGACCCGGTTGGAGTCCTGACAGCCGGGTCATCAGGAGCCTAGGAATTTGACTCGTGAAGAAGAAAATTGACTTTTTAAGATGAGATGGCCTCAAAGGCACTGCCCATTCTCTCACAGATGCCATCGTGACACAGAGATGTTGTCTATGGTCCAGGCCCATCACCTTATGTAGTACAGCACCCAGTGGCAAGAAGTGACATCCTAAGAAAACAAACTATGGGCCAACAACAAATGTCTCCTAGCCTCCCACACATAGGCTACTTTCTGTCCCTAACACAAACTAAATATAAAAACAAAATAAACATTTCTATCAAAACTCAACAAAAAAAAAACTAGCAAATCAAGTCTAAAAACTAACTCTAACTGAACTGAATTTCTAATCAAAATAAAAAACTAATATTAAATCACAAAACTAAAATAACCTTGCAGCGACCACTAGCGGCTGTTCAGGCTATAAATGATGCAGAGGCGGGTTGCTAGTGACCCAGCGTAAGCTTGCTAGATGTAGCCTAGGCATAAAAAAAGCCTAGGCATGAATCACCATCGTTGGTTAAAAGTCACTCAACTCCAATTTAGACATTTTTCAGATAACGCCTATAGCTAGCTCGTGTTGTCACCTGTGAAGCCAACAAGAGTAATGAAGCGCTTCCAGGTCAAGTGTAATTATTTCAAAGTTAGTCATGTCACGTGAAACTGTAAAATTAATAATAAAGACTAAAATGACTGTATTATCAACATATCTTATACTAGTCATAAAACACATGGACCTCTAACACGGAACCCAAACCGGCTGCGCTCGTGCGCAATCGTGCGCTAACTTGCATACATTTATTTTGCCCCCCCACACCAAACGCGATCACGACACGCAGGTTAAAATATCAAAACAAACTCAACCAATGACATTAATTTGGGGACAGGTCAAAAAGCATTAAACATGTATGGCAATTTAGCTAGCTAGCTTGCACTTGCTAGCTAAAGTTAATTTGTCCTATTTAGCTAGCTTGCTGTTGCTAGCTAATTTGTCCTGGGATATAAACATTGAGTTGTTATTTTACCTGAAATGCACAATGACCTCTACTCCGACAATTAATCCACACATAAAACGGCCAACCGAATCGTTTCTAGTCATCTCTCCTCCTTCCAGGCTTTTTCATCTTTTAACTTATATGGTGATCGCATCTAAACTTTCATTGTATTACCATGGCAACAAAGTTCGTCTTTCAGTCACCCACGTGGGTATAACCAATGAGGAGATGGCACATGGGTACCTGCTTCTATAAACCAATGAGATGCCTTTCAGCGCGATCTGCATCAGAAATAGGAACAACTTCTATTTTAGCCCTTGGCGTCGCAGACGCTCGTTGGCGCGTGCAAGCAGTGTGGGGGCAATAATTGAATAACATGGATTTCTAAATTTATTTTGCGACGCTCACGCACGCGACGTGTCCGGTCTGGTCAGCATGGAAGTAATTTTTGGTCTTTTTAACAGGGCTCCCACTCTTTTCAAGAAATCATTCTATAACTTTTCCATAAAATGTTTTATCATGACATACAAGGAAGACAGTACTATATAGGGGGCAAAACACACAATAACACACTTAAGTAGGTATCATACATGCGTACATAAACATTGCATCAATTCCCTAGGGGAAATTCCAGTTAGTTCAGGTATAGAATGGTTACTGGTGTCTCGTGGGCTGAACTGGAATCGAATGGTTTCTAATGGATTCAATTGGACCAGTTCAAGTGACCGTTTGAGCTAGGTTCGGTTACAGCTTGCATCAACGTAGGCTTTATCAGATCAAAATAATCGTATCACTGTCGTTGGATTAATTATTTGACAGATATTGTGCAGGGTTCACATGGAAAGTTAAAGATGACTATACAATGTAATCAAGTATAAAACTATGAACAATAGTAACTATTTGTAGTATTACAAAAAGCAAAAGACAAGAGTATATTATTCACCCAAGAACCGTATCTCCACTCACAGGTGTAAGTTACAAAATGTGACTCAATCGTCTGACTGATGTCCATGTGTCCGCTTAAGCATTGCTTTGTTTTGAAGCAATCATGACTTAACCTAAATAGTTTATTTTCAGTGTCTATTCTGATGACAATTCAATGCACTTTTGGCACTTAAGCATTTGACAGACGCTTGTAAGATTCCTCCCGTGTGAATGGCTCATACACAATGTCAAACAAAGGCTGTCACGTTCCTGACCTGTTTTATGTTATTTTTGTATGTGTTTAGTTGGTCAGGGCGTGAGTTGGGGTGGGCATTCTATGTTTAGTGTTTCTATGTTTAGGTCACTTGTAATTAGCCTTATATGGTTCTCAATCAGAGACAGGTGTTTGACGTTTTCCTCTGATTGAGAACCATATATAGGTTGGCTGTTCACACTGTTTGTTTGTGGGTGATTGTCTTCCGTGTCTGTGTCTGTGCACCACACGGGGCTGTTTTCGGTTTGTTCGTTTTATGTAGTCTATTCCTGTTCGTGAGTTCTTTCGTGTCTTTATGTAAGTTCCATGTTCAGGTTTCGTCTACGTCGTTTGTTATTTTGATTATTTCAAGTATAGTTCGTGTCAGTGTTCGTCGCTTGTAAATAAATTCATTATGTCATATCACAACGCTGCGCCTTGGTCGAATCACTACTCCTCCTCTTCGTATGAAGAGGAGGAGGAACGCCGTTACAAAGGCAGTCATGAAATATTTTCTAGTCATGGCAGTAATGTGGTCGCTTCCTCTCCGTCTCCCCAGTCAATTCAGATTCAAACAATTAGTATTTACAACAATCCTGACAGCAATATAATTTATCGTTCATGTGATTATCCTCATGAACTCATGTGACTACCGCCAGTGCTGAAAGATCTGCTACTATAGCGACAATGATGTGATTTTCCTCGTGTGAATCCTCATATGTGTTGTCAGATTACCTTTATGACGAAAATATTTGCCACAGTAATGACAGCTATAAGATTTTTCCCCTGTGTGAATCCTAATGTGAGAACTCAGATTACTAGGACGAGCAAAACATTTGCCACAGACCTGGCAGCGATGTGGTTTCTCGCCTGTGTGAATCCTCTTATGAAGTGTCAGCTCACCAACTCGAAAGAAACATTTGCCACAATCATGACAGCGRTGAGGTTTCTCCCCTGTGTGAGTCTTTATGTGATAGTTCAGATACCCAACTTGAGAAAAACATTTGCCACATTCACCACAGCGGTGCGGTTTCTCTCCTGTGTGGGCCTTCCTATGCAATTTGAAGCAGTCAATCCGAGTGAATACTTTGTCACAATCCTGACAGTGATACGATTTATCCCGTGTGTGGGTCCTCATATGAGAATCCAGTGTTCCCATCTGAGAAAAACATTCACCACAATCACTACAGCAAAATGATTTATCTTCTGTGTGTCTCCTTTCCACTGGTGATTTCAGATCCATGGATTTTCTACCATTCGAGATTTGTCCTTTTTCTGTCCATGTCTTCTTTAATTTGCACTGGGGATGAGAGTCACTGGTTGTCTCTGAGGAATCATCTTCCTTAGGTTCTGTTTTGATCTGTTCTGTTGAGGCCATTCTGTCTTTGTATTCTTCACTTTGGGTTTGTGAGGACTGAGTTGGGTACTGATCATAGTCACTTTTCACCCAGGCAGGAGTGAATACAGAGTCTTCCTCCTCCTGGATGACACTGAATTCCTCCTGTTCTTCTTTAATCTGTATGGGGTTCCAATTATATTTCCCCAGACTGGGGCTCCACTCCTGCTTATAATGCTGCTGCTCAGGGGGAAACTCCTCTTCAGAGACAATGAACTGCTGGAAATCTGAAGGGAAGGAGAAAAGATGAGTTAGAAGTTAGAAGCTGATGAGCTAGGTACTGATGATCTGACATAAGATAAATGGGGTCTAAGACAGCCTATGTTCAAGATTTCGCACTCATCTGTGCTGTTGTTGATTGGCCCAAACAGTTTGCGTATATAATAGTCAAACATTTTGACCAACAACTGCAATCTGACTAATGATTATAATGGAGGGGGTATAGCTCATTACTGGTCTAAACAACACTAATGGTCCATAAAAAAACACAAGGGTAGTACTGGGAGCAACTTTGTCTTCAGTAAACATTTACATTTTACATTTATAGTTTATTTAGTAAACTCTGTTAACCCAGAACTCGAGTCTTGCGTAATTGGTCAGCTGCTCAATTAAGTTCTAGGTCCATACGTGTTAAGAGAAGAGATACTAGAACAAGGAGCGGAACAAGAACGAGGAGCTCCAACCTCTCTTTTTGCAAGATACGGGCAGAAAGTCCCCTCCCAAAATTCTAAAGACGCTATCCACCTGTGAAATCGTGATTTGTCTAAAAAAAAAACAGTGAGGAAAAATCCAAGCCCCGGAAATATTGCTGCTCGTTAGCTATCAGTGGCGATAGTACGAAGACACATCTACTGTACCATTTATGTTTACGTAGTCTGTCCACGAGAGAATGTCTACAGAGGTTGTACTTAATAAACATGGATTTTATATTGCTTATTCTATTCACATTAAAAATTAATATTGACTGCAAATTATTTCTTAATTTCTCTCGCTATATGAATTGATTGTAGAGTTAGAATCCTAGAGTGGACAAAGCCCAAACTCCCGATCAAACCACAGGCATTTCCAGTCAAATATCAGGAGAGAGGTTTGYCTGACGTCTCAAACCTGAATTTGATTCCATTGCTTTATCGACAGCTCCACACATTCTATCTGAAACTGACATCCTAGAATTTGTTAGTGCTAATGTTAAAATGAGGGGGCGTTGTACAAAACACATTCATTAGTGACTGGATCGTCTCTAACCAATCAGAGAATCAAAGCAAATCCCTACTCATCGTGGAGAAGAAATACTAGTGGGTGTGGGGTTTGGCCGAAACAATGTGGCTGGGTAGTCAGTAGAGCTGGGAATTTCCAGGGAACTCACGATACGATCACGATACTTAGGTGCCTATACGATATGTCATTTGATTCTCACGATTCTATATGTATTGCTATTCAATACTGTGACTATTACGGTCGAAACATATTGCTCACCATATGTCTACTGCAAGGGACAAGAGAGAGCCATGAGAAAACAAGTTTGGATCAGTCAGGGAAATAAAAGTGCTGAAAACAAATTGGCTCCCTACTTAAAAAGATGGAGAACAAGCTATGAAGGAAAAATCATGGTGCAGGTACAGCCAACTGGCGCAACTAGTCAAAACTAGTATACCCATGTGTAATTGTATCAATTTCCCCCCCATTTACTAGTATTCAGGCTATAGGGAGGTAGCTTGCCATCAGTGGTCTGCAGTTGAAGGACAGCAGCGCATAGGGCCATGACCAGCCAGCAGCGGCCATACGGCCTACAACTGCAGCAGCTCATAACGGGCTACAACTGCAGCAGCTCATGACGGACCTGCAACTGCAGCAGCTCATACGGACCTGCAACTGCAGCAGGCTCATACGGGCCTGCAACTGCAGCAGCTCATACGGCCTGCAACTGCAGCAGCTCATACGGACCTGCAACTGCAGCAGCTCATACGGCCTGCACTGCAGCCAGCTCATACGGGCCTGCAACTGCAGCAGCTCATACGGGCCTGCAACGTGCAGCAGCTCATAGGCTGCAACTGCAGCAAGCTCATACGGGCCATTAGCAAACTGCAGCAGCTCATACGGGCCTGCCAACTGCAGCAGCTCATACGGGCCTGCAACTGCAGCAGCTATACGGGCCTGCAACTGCAGCAGCTCATACGGGCCTACAACTGCAGCAGCTCATACGGGCCTACAACTGCAGCAGCTCATACGGGTCTACAACTGCAGCAGCTCATACGGGCCTACAACTGCAGCAGCTCATACGGGCCTACAACTGCAGCAGCAGCGGTTTAAAATAATGGTTGAGTTCCGGAACAGTATACATCACTTTCATTCCCGGTTCTTTTCCTTGAAAAAGTTTTATTTCTCGGTTCTGTTCCATCAACCAGTTCCAACCTAAATAACAAATCGAGAAGATTGAAATACTGCTAGTTTTTAATGAAACTGAGTTTCTCGTCAGAATGCTAGGTTAGCTAATGCTAAATCAACCCATTCATTTCGACCTGCTATAGCATTAGCTAGCCTACTGACAAAATATTTTAAAAACTAGCAGTATTTCAATCTTCTTAATTTGTCAGTTGGGATAATTAGGAATACACTGCTGTGTGTGAGTGAGATGCCTGCCAGATCTTACAATGCCTAGATAGGTATTTTACAGTATCAGCTAACCACATATGTTGTAGAAATCTGTCAGTCAGGACACCGTTATTGACGTGGCACGCAGCCATTGATTGATGCATGAGCAGGGGAAGGCGACCCCTGACTTGACCATTTCGTGACTAGTGAGGGGAATTGATTCATCTGGCCCGGGTAAGCGTGCTTTGCAATGGGTGAAATGGGTCACACGCCACGAGCCGGTGCCCCACGGCTCAGAATAATCGAATCCGCCCTATGATTAGTTCAAATGCTGACAATAACCAGTTGTAGCCGTACCTAGAGAGCCAGGTGCTGCTAATGAACGAGGGGTCTTGCGTGACTGAAGCGAGGACGGCGGAAGCAGGTGCAAACTTGGATCTTCAATCTAATGGCGGTGGAATAGTGGAAGAATGGAGTGTAGAGAATGGAAAAAGGAGCAAAGTTATGTTGAGTTCTGATAATGTGTCCTCTTACATGGTAGGAGTACAGTTTGTAGAAGAGGAGCAGATGGCCCAAATGCCAAACTTGAGGATTCCGTTTGTGATATTTCAACTGGTGGGGATCTGTGGGGATCTGTGAGGATCACGAGATGTAGGCTAGTTTGATTTCTTGTACTTCCGCGGAGCAGAAAGAGCGCGTGTTGTGGCTCATCCGATTTGAAAAACCTGCTGTATTGTAGCTCTTGGGAGCAGGGCACCCATCAATGTGAAAACTCAGTGTGAAAACTCAGGCGTTTCATGGGGAGTTGACTTCAAAGAAAATAAGAATATCCCTGGAGTGGTTGACCCGTGGATGATGTTTGCTTTCACCGAATAGTCGAGCACCTCGAGCCCCGGTACACACTACCAAGTAGGAGCTAATTTTCAGATGTTGCCCTACCGGAGTTGCACAGTATTATTGAAACGCACATCCATGAGCTACTTGCTATTGGCGTCACTGTTATTAGCTTCACGACTGGCGTTTGGACCAGCGGTGTCAGCTCCATGAGCATGCAGAGTCTGACAGCACAGTGGGTTGACGAGGATTTTGTACTGAGGAAAGTCGTATTGCATGCACAAGAATGTGCTGGTAGTCATACCAATGCTGCCATTTCAATGGCATTTGAGAACATGTTTGAAACTTGGAAACATGAACACACTCCTAGCTCCATTTCGAACAACTGACTCGAGAAATAAGCTCATCAACTGCGGCTGCAGCAGACGTGATACCCTCTGTCATGGCATTGAGTAGCTCTGGCAGTCTCTATGGGGGTACCACAGGGTTCAATTCTCAGGCCGACTCTTTTCTCTGTATATATCAAAGATGTCGCTCTTGCTGCGGGTGATTCCCTGATCCACCTCTACGCAGACGACACCATTCTGTATACATCTGGCCCTTCTTTGGACACTGTTTTAACTAACCTCCAAACAAGCTTCAATGCCATACAGCACTCCTTCCGTGGCCTCCAACTGCTCTTAAAACGCTAGTAAAACCAAATGCATGCTTTTCAACCATTCGCTGCCGGCACCCGCCCACCCAACTAGCATCACTACTCTGGACGGCTCTGACTTAGAATATGTGGACCACTACAAATACCTAGGTGTCTGGCTAGATTGTAAACTAGAGGTCGACTGATTAATCAGAATGGCCGATTAATTAGGGCCGATTTCAAGTTTTCATAACAATCGGTAATCTGCATTTTTGGACACCGATCATGGCCGATTACATTGCACTCCACGAGGAGACTGACTACCTGTTATGCGAGTGCAGCAAGGAGCCAAGATAAGGTGTAGCTAGCATAAACGTATCTTATAAAAAACAATCTTAACATAATCACTAGTTAACTACACATGGTTGATGATATTACTAGTTTATCTAGCTTGTCCTGCGTTGCATATATATCGATGCGACTGCCTGTTAATTTATCATTGAATCATAGCCTACTTCGCCAAACGCTTATTACAAGAGCATCACGAAAAAAGAACTGTCGTTGCACCAATGTGTACCTAACCATAAACATCCAACGCCTTTCTTAAAATCAATACACAAGTATATATTTTTAAACCTGCATATTTAGTTAATATTGCCTGCTAACATGCTTTCTTTTAACTAGGAAATTGTGTCACTTCTCTTGCGTTCTGTGCAACAGAAGTCAGGCTATATGCAGCGTTTGGGCGCCTGGCTCGTTGCGAACTGTGTTGAAGACCAAACTTCGCCAAACGGGGGATGATTTAAAAAGCGCATTTGCGAAAATAGCACAATCGTTGCACGAATGTACCTAACCATAAACATCAATGCCTTTCTAAAATCAATACACAGAGGCATATTTTTTTAAACCGCATATTTAGTTAAAAGAAATCCAGGTTAGCAGGCAATATTAAACTAGGGGAAATTGTGTCACTTCTATTTCGTTAATTGCATGCAGAGTCAGGTTATTGGCAAACAGTTTGGAGCCGCCGGCTCGTTGCAACATAATTTGCCAGAATTTTTACGTAATTATGTACATAACATTGAAGTTGCTGAGTAATGAAATTAACAGGAAATATTTAGACTTCATTGGATGCCACCCTTAGATACAAAAGATAGCAAGTATGTATGTACTGAAGTTGAATACGCTGTACTTCTAACTGAAAGAATAACGTCTTGTTTTGCGAAACGATAGTTTCCGGATTGACCATATTAGATGACATAAGCTTTGCATTTGTGTGTTATGTATTTTTATAGTTAAGTCTATGATTCATATAGAGCGAGCCATTCAAACAGCACTTTTGTAGTTTGCCAAGCTCTTCCCTTGTGCTTCAAGCAATTAGGCCGTTTATGACTTCAAGCATAAACAACTTCCCGAGATTAGCTGGTTTGAACCATGTGAAATGCTAAGCTAGTTAGCGGGTGCTCCGTCTAATAGCGTTTCAATCGGTGACGTCACTCGCTTCTGAGAACTTGAAGTAGTTGCTAGTCCGCCTTGCTCATGCAAGGGCCGTCGGCTTTTTGTTTGAGTGATGGGTAACGATGCTTCGAGGGTGGCTGTGTTGTATGTGTTCCTGGTTCTGAGCCCAGGTAGGGGCGAGGAGAGGGACGGAAGCTATACTGTTACACTGGCAATACAAAAGTCGCCTATAAGAATCTCAATAGTCAAGAAAAGGTATTGATAGACAATACAAATGGTATAGAGAGAACATAGTCCAATAATAACCTAAACTCTTAACGTGGAATA